>NW_020955544.1:48524-147530 GCF_003031625.1 Empidonax traillii | reverse complement strand
TTTTTTTTTTTTTTAAATCAGTAGATTCAGGCCTATGGAATAAAGCCAGGACCACTAAAATCAGGAAGGAAAGAAAACACAAGCAGAATGGAAAAAGCAATTGAACATGCTATAAACTCAGAATCAGGTGAAAGCTAATTATGGCCATGCTCACTGAAAAGATAAGGACACAGCAAGGGAGATAGACTTATTAATTATTTGTGTTATGGTAGCACTTAGAAGCCCCAATCCTTTATCTGGGACTAGCTGTGCTATACACGGCAAACACTCAAATATTTCTTAGGGTAAATGTACAGTGTTTTAAGAAAGATGTGCAAGTGCTCTCTTCTTTCGCCTTCAGCAGTTCCTGGTTTGTTAATGCTGTTAAAGGAATCCGAGTCCACCATCAGTCTCATTGTGAGCAGCTCACACGATGGTTTCATGGGTCAAAGTACAAATAACTCAGCATGAGGGCAGCCTCTGCCCATAGCTGGATTGGGCAAACCCCAGCAAACCCCCCAAAGTGGGCATGAGCTACACCCACTGCCCATCCCCATCCCCATCCCCTGGCATGGGGGACAGAGTACTCGCTGTTGCCAACAGGGATGTTTCATCCTCATTGACTCCGTGCAAGTTTGATTGCTTTTCTAATTAAGATACATTTTATGGTAATCTACCAAGCCCCTTTGACTAAATCACTCACTTAATCTGTTGTTAGTGCCCATATGTTTACAGCTTTACAGCCTGCTGCAGCATATTTGCTTTGCCACGGCGCCGGGGAATTTCGGTGACAGATGAGCTGCTGCGCAGTCGTTCAGGTGGTGCAGAGCTCCTCCACCCAGACAGCCTGTGCATGGACGGACAGACAGACAGACAGCCCTGGCACCCACCCCGCAGTCTGGAGAGGAGAGGGAAGGCACAGCACTGCAGATGCTCCATGCTGTTCACCTGTCTCTGTCTCTACAGAAGGGCTTAGCACATCTTTCTCATTTTCTTTGCTTTGACTTTTTTTTTTTTCCTCCTCCAAAATAAGAGGTTGTACATGACAGCTGTAGAATTTCACAGTATCGTTACATCTCTGGCCCCAAATCTCACATATCAAGGAGTTTCAAGGGCTCTGAGCAGCCCTTTGGTCACAACTGCAAACTAAGGCAGAGCCAGACTCTCCCTCTGCACTGGACACTGAATTAAATGAAGGCTGAGGAAGCTCCTCAGTTCTGCTCCCACAACCCCTGTGCCACCACAGGCACTGCTGAGGAGCTGGATCTCTGCTGGGCTCTGCAGCAGCCCTGCCTCCTGCGCACGGGCACGCGTGTGCTGTGCTGGCAGGCAGCTGCTTCGTCTCTTCATCTTACACCGGCCTGCCCACGCCAGCTCTGGATGAAGAAACAGGGATGTGCTGAATGGGGACGTGGGTCTTGCCCATCCTCAACCCACTGCTCTCCTCCCACATTCCTGTATCCTGTACCTGCGTGGTCAAAGCTCAGGAGGGATCCCGAGACCCCAGTTCTGCTCAGACTAGCTGGGCTGAGTCCCCAGCCCACCACACACAAACGTGCTGAATTCACTGGGGTATGACTGCTTGAAACAATTTGTGCTCAGCTTGCCAAGGGAAAGAGAGCCCAAAATTCCAGGTCAAATTGCCATCTGCCATCCTAAGTGCAGGGAAGTATTCCCTGGAAAAAAATGGTCATATAATTGTACCGGAACTCTTAATCAGGAGTGACATGAAGAATAAAATACCACCTGCCATCACCAGCAATGACAGGCAGCTGCTATCCAATATCAACACAAATACCTTTACCCCTGTAGAGCGCCTATCGATCTGAACAGGATTAACAGAGGTGAGGAAAATACTCATTAAGTCTTCCAAGGACTTGGCTAAAAAAGGAGTATCTGGCATTCAGGAGGAGCCAGATATTTAAGAAATCAATTTCTTTAAGAGTTGAAGGAATTTCTCTAGGAACTGTTTGAGCTGCTAAAGGAGCAGCCACGAATACAGGTCTCAAAGGAAAGGAAGCTCCCAGAATCCAGACACCCCTAAAATAATGCTTCAAACCACTTTCAAGCCCTGATGCACCTGCTAGAAGGGGATGGTGACTCCTCCATCATACTGGCACAAATCCCATGTTTTTAGTCATGAGGCTTCCGAAGCACAACGATATGAACCTGCAGCTGCACAAAGCCCTGGTTTGCACATCAGCCTGAAGTCATCTTGCAGAGTGGATATCACACTCCTGGGGAGGGGGTGGAGGCTGCTCCAAGGTCTGAAAGGCAAGTGGTGATTGAGGGTACTGGCCTGGGGAGCAGCTGCCCCCAGACCTGCTACCACCAAGTAGCTGGAGATCAAGGAGCAGCACACAGGATGGGCAAAAGGCCACAGATGGAAAATCATTAACACTGAAGACTTCTGTATGAAAAACCCTGTAG
This sequence comes from Empidonax traillii, assembly GCF_003031625.1. Classification (NCBI taxonomy): domain Eukaryota; kingdom Metazoa; phylum Chordata; class Aves; order Passeriformes; family Tyrannidae; genus Empidonax; species Empidonax traillii. The sequence goes on along the minus strand of NW_020955544.1, from coordinate 145,121 downwards.
AGACAGCATGTAGGGCTGAAGGGATCATTTCTCCTCAGCCAAAAGTCAAGAGAAAGTCTTGAAAGCAATGGACTTAACCACATTTTCACTTTGCGTCTCACAATCCCTTGGCTGTTGGCAACCTACCCCCAGGGACAGGGCTGAGACTTGCCCCTGCCTGCAATCAAATGAGCCATCCCAGGCCACCTTTCCCGCTTCAAAGCTATTAGGATGAGATCAACTGCCTTCCTTAATGAACCACAACCTGGCTTCAGGGCAGTCTGGCACCCCTGCTATGACCAGTTATGTGCCACAAAAAACCCCAGGCCTTTGGTTTTGTGGGATTGGAGCAGGAATTGTGCTCTTCAGTTCACACTACCCAGCCCTGAACCCTCCAGGGTCACCCAAACGTGGTCTTTGACCATCACCCTGCTCACCTGGAGGACATTGCACTGAGGGAAGACACTGCACTGAGCCAGATACCAGGGCTTAGCAAAGTCAGAAATACTCAACGCTGTCCTCAGGCAAGCAGGAGTATGCTTAGAAAGTGAGACGTGCACTGCACAGACACCCATGCCCTCCACACCTGAGGAGTTAAATGACTGTGAAAAAGGCAATTATTGTTTTGTGCCATGTTCTCCAACAGTGGCACACAGCACATTTCATGTACCATGTTTTCTGACACTGTGCCGAGCACATGCATTCAAGCTACGCAGCTGGTCTAAATATATATGGTCCTTACGAAACAGCAATCATGCAAACACCAGAAAGCCACTGCACCGAGTGCCTGCTAACTACATTTTCAGGAACCAAGTGCATGGGCTTGCCTGTGGAATGCCCTGTGCCCAGCTGGCTCCCTGTGGAATGCTGTGCACTGGCACTGGCTCACCCCAGCCAGAGCACAGACCCAGCAGAGCTCATGAGCCCACTGACAAGGGGCACACCACCAAATATTCCCATCAGCTGCTCTTTAGGCAGGTGAGAAGGCAAGTGCAACTAATACATTAAAAAGAAAAAGAAAAAAAAAAAGGCAATTAAACTGGTCCAAATGTATCTTAAAATGACTAAGCAGTTATTGTCAATCTGAAATTTCCCTCTGGTAGAGTTTAGCTCAGGCTGGCAGACACAACATCCTTACCTTCTCCTGTGGGTTTAATAAACTCAGTTACAGACTTCTAATATCTTATTCAAGTGCGCTTCATATACCTATTAGCCTACCCTTGTATCATGAAAGTAGCAGATTATTCTGGGTCTAATCTGTTGATTTTCTGTGCAGATATATACTCAAGCATGTTCTCACAGCAGCTCCAGCTTATGCTACAGCTGGAGTTCTTAAAGACTTCTGAAAAACCAAAGCGATCAACTCCCATGGACGTGATTCAAGTATGAAAGAATTAAAGTGCCAATAAATTAATCAATATAACGCTGCAAATTCAAGTATTATGCAGTCTGAAAGTATTACAGCTATATATCTTGCTTTCCTCAGCCTACTATTGCAGTCACTGACTTGTGCTGCCTGGAAAGCTCACCAGGAGCTGTGACGGGGAGAGATAAATAACTGCACCTCGCTGTTATTCACAGGTAACAAAGAGGTCTCCAAGTTAGCCAAGAGGGCTGAGAAATGAGGCTGCTGAGCTGTACAAAGCAAAGGAAGGGCACCAAAAGTCAGAGCAACAGTGTATTGACCTGTATTAATGATGTTGCACTCTGAAAAGCAAACTATTTTCTTAATTAACGATTTTCGTTATTTCATTAACACATTTTGATGAGAAGCATGTTGCTGCCAACCTGTCATACTTTAGATTGATCTTTCTAAGGTAATAGGCAGTCAGATTTCATACTTCAGCTTGATCAATATTAAATAGCTCTTACTGATTTTTTTTTTTTTGTATCAAATATTGCTGCATTATTTTGGAGGCACCTTTGATTTAAAATGCCGGAAGGAACACGATAAATCAGAATTTCTTTTCCCTTTAATCATCACTGTCCACTGTCTGCTTTAAAATGAAGTGCAAAACAAGTTTTCAAAGCAGGCATCCCCCTCTGGAAAGCAAAATACAAATTGAAAATATTTCAACATATCTAAAAACCACGGAACAGTTTGGCTCAGCATAAGACTACAAGGAAATGAAGCCTAAAAACAATTTTGTGGGCTTCACGATTCCTGAAAAACCCCACTTTTCCCCCAACCAGTACAGTTACACAATTAAATAGAGATGCATATAACTTACCGGAGCAAATATCACCATACACATTTACAAAAGGATCTATAATCCAACTTGCGTCTCCTGAAATAAAGCAAGGTTTGTCTCATACTAAAAATAAAGGCTCCCAAAAGCTTCTCACAGGAGAGAGAGAGAGGGAGGGAGGGAGGGAAAGAGAGAGAGAGAGAGAGAGAGGGAGCAAGCGAGCACCAGCTCCTTGCCTCGCTTTTTATGAAGCAAATAAGGAGAGCAAGAAAATCAATGCTGAGAGAAAGTGAGATGATATACCAATCAGGCAGCAGCCTCAGCCTTGTTTGCTGAGGGATGGCAAAATACTCATATTATTAGACACTGACTACATACAGCCTAAGTAGAGAAAGCAAATACTTTCCCCTCGGTGAGGGGTTGATTGCTTTGCTGTGGTGCAGGTACCGCCACGGTGGGCTGGGAGGTGCAGCCCCTTCCCACCCACTGCTAATGCAGCATCACTTCAATCCTTCTACATGCTCCACAGAAAAGAAACAGTTCACTCTTCTGGGCTAAAGTTGAACTAAGCTTGAAGATCCTCCAAAACGCTGCCACTTGCAGACTGTCACCGGAGCAGTGCTGCTCCACTGTGGGGTTTGGGGGCTGTTTGGTCCCTCAGTTACATTTTGAGACGCCTCTCACTGCACCTCAAGCAGCCACCCAGCAGCTGCAGCAAGAAGCCCATCCAGAAAGGGGAAAGGACCTCCTAGGTCTCCCATACTTTCACTTGTGTGAGCTCTGCCTGTGCTCACACAGGACCTTCAAAGCATCCTCATGGAATTTGAGCTTTTGTCCCTTTTTTTGTATCAGAGAAAAGCTACAGGAAACCCAGAGGTTCCTTTGCGCCAAAAGGGAAAATTTTTGTGCTATTAAGTCCCCAAACAAAACTTTTGCTGTGCCCCATGTGTGTTGGAAGAAGGAGGAGGTAGCAGAGGGTAAGTTTGTTGCCTCCAACACACGGGTACCTGTTCACGCATGGGACACGTCCATGGCAAACACACACCACTTCTTTGGGAAGGTGCCACATTTGCTCCCCCCAGCAGCTACACACAGACACAAACCTCACACTCTGCCACAGCAAACCTCCTCATGAGAGGGGTTTCAAGCCAGTCTCATGGTCTCAGCTCTGCATTCAGGACATCAGCACATTAAGGGCAGGAATGGTTTCACAGATCCCTCTCCGCAGAGGCTTACCTTTAACCCAACACCTCTTGGTGTAACCGAGATTAAACCACACTCTGTGATGTTTACTGATCATTGTTTTGCCCTCTCTTCTACACATGGCATCAAATATTTTCAAATACATGTGAGTTAATGGCTGAGACATAAGGTAAACTTTCCCTTTTATTTGGAGACAGAAGTTACATGCTGGTATACAGAAACACCTGCAGGGTGACAGCAGCTCTCTTGTGCAGCAAAATTGGCATACAATTGCTTCTCCCCAGCAGTTTGGGATTTATGTTGTACAGGAAGTGCTGGAATTCACAGGGAAAATCCTGAAGACAAAACCAAGGAGGCTGAATTAATCTGATAATTCAGTTTATCTGTTGGGGGCTGGCACTTACAGCACAATCCAGGAAGAGGAGGCTCTGACAGTTCTTTATGAGCACAGTACTTCAGGTCCCTTTCCCACAAGCAGGAGCCACACTGCCAGGCTGACAGATGTCACTGCTGACGATGTGGCCCTGTGTTTCCAACAGATACAGCCTGATGCTGTAACGAGGAGACACTGCGATGCTCAGAGAGTTCTCCAGGATGAAGCACTGCTCTGTGCATGGTGCATTTTAACATACATGAAAACATTCACCAGCTACCTGCACGCTGCCCGAGTCCCATCCATGGAGATTAAACTGCACAGTGACTCTGGTCTGCAGAGCTGGGCAGCATTTGCCTCCCCCTACACCGTGAGCAGCCCTTTGATGCCTTATCACTGCAGGAGCTGCGCTCTGCAGTCACGCTCATGCTGCACATGGGCGAAGATGACCAAGGACTACACAAAACTTACCACCCACTGCATCAGCACAAGGGGTGATGCTGGTTCTCCCACAACCCTGGGAACTCTTCTCCAGCCTGCAGGTGCCTGGGTTGCTCCCACAGACTGGCAGAGGATGGCAGGAGGATGCTCAGCCTGCCTCAGCTCTCCAGATGATACATATCATTGCTCCTGGCCCTCTTCATTACATTCAGCTCTCCAGCTGGCACTCAAATGCGCTGTATCTCATGGTGACCAGCCTCTTGTTGCAAGGTGTGACAGTAAGTGAAATGCAAACACCTCTCACATCATTTTCCAGTGAGATAATTTTATTTTCCCTTCCCACAGCTAACAACTGCTGTTACTTAGACTCGCTGAAGTCTTCTGAAAACTTTTAAAAACATACATTAAAACAGTTTTGCCGAGCTGAGAGCTGCCATTTCTCAGTCCTTTAAAATATGTGCCCACTTGGTCACCTGTGTGGAATGTTTGGGTGCAGGACGCAGCTTTAGCCAGAGCATGATGGGTTGCAGCAGACAATGACCTGTCCTGTCGCACACCTCTTTCAAACAATGCTGCAACAAGGACTCTACAGCATACAGAAAACAAAGCCTGCTTTTTTTTTTTTTTTTTTTCCTCAAGTCAGTGATACAGCATGAATGCTGTGGATCTGCTCTAATATTGCTGAAAGTGGGCATGTCAGTGTTTGCTGACAAGGCAAAACACTTGTTGGGCTGCGGCAGACCCTGCAGCACGGCAGGCTGGTCCTTTCCCAGCTTTATTACATTCCTTTTCAAAAATTCATCTGAAGTACTGGATGGGGCACTCAGCATCACCAAGCACAGAAAGAGCTGCTATGCCATGTCTCTGCTGCATCAGAGCTATCCTCTTTTGATTTTTGAGTTGGGAGTTTCAAAGGAAACTAAAACATTCCTTGGGATTTAAGCCCCAAACTACTTCAGATACTACTGAAAAGCAGTACACATCCAGCAGATTTCCATCAGCTTTGCTACATGACTCTGGGTCTCAAGAGATTTAATCACTGTTCTTGTGAGGTCGATGGCCAATGCAGCTAAAAGGGATGCAGTGACACCAGTAACAAGGGAGGGCTGCAGACTGGGGAGAGACTTCTCCCTGGGTACAGCAGGACTCAGGGGAGGCGTCTGCAAGAGGACAGTACAGAATCATAGAACCCTTAAGGATAGAAAAGACCTCTCAGATCACTGAGTCCAACTGCCAAGTCCACAACTAAACAATGTCTCTAAGCAGCACATACACGTGCCTGTTGAACGCTTCCAGGGATAGTGATTCCACCACTTCCCTGGGCAGCCTATTCCAACACTTGTCCACCCTTTCAGTGAAGAAACTCTTCCTAATATCTGGCCTCCCACCACAATTTGCTGTTTCTTCTCACCATCCCCAGCCCAACACAGGGTACCCAGAGCCCACACAGCAGAAGCCCAAAGGCACTGGTTACACTCAGACCCTCTCATTGCTCTGTTGCTTTACTCTCAACATGCTTGCTCATGTTACCCCAGGAGCCCTGTTCACACCTGCCTCTGTGTGTGAGCAGATTTATAGATGCCTACAAAATCATGCACTGCATGATGAAGTTTCATTGGTCTAATCATGAAAGATCTGAGCTGGAGATTTTCCACATCATGGTCCTCAGCTCTGCCCAAGGCTGCATCGCACCCACTTTCACCCTGGCTGGGTGAAGGCAGGAGCAGCAGCAGCAGCAGCATCACCCTTTGGGTCATGCTACTACATCTGTGCCCACTCCACATTTGGAGGAGCTAATTAATAATATCAAAGCCTCCATCCCACCTGTGCTGCAGAGAAAGCATCAATTAAGGCAGCAGCAGCGTGTGAGCAGGCTGGAGCCTGGCAGAGGGGCTGGAGGCCCAGCCCGGAGAGCAGAATCAGCCAACCTGGAGCTGCTGCTGCAAACAACCCACCAGCTCAGGAAATATTAAGACGGGCCGCCTGTTTGCCAACATAGATTTTCACATTTCCCTCTCAATCTTTATTTAAATTTGGGAAGACAGAAAATTAACGAAGTCTGACATATATAACTGGAAACCATTTGTTTTTCTTGTGGAAATGGAACGTTTCCTAATGAACCTCCCCTCCCCCTGTGCCACTCGGCTCCGGATGCAAATATTGCTGCGAGTTTATCAATCTGCAGCTTGTTTCACGCAGTTTGCAATGCTAATGAGTAAACCAATTTTGACATATTATGTAAGCCAGTTTCTGAAACAGAGATTCTTGGCAGGCCAAATGTAAACACAGACACCCTCTTGCATCCAATTTAAATGAGCATGTTGCTGAAAGCACTAAGGGCTTGATTCTGTTGACTTATTCCTGATTTACTCCAGTGAAAAAGAGAAAAAAAAAAAAGAAAAAATACAAAAAATACCCCTTCAATTCAATTACTAGTGCAGCAGCAATTTGCAAAATGGATCTAATTTTGTAACAAGGAAATGTGCTGGAATAAGCTAATGCAGGGTGGTGACTCGGGCACTGTGTGAGCATCAGCACAGCACACGCCCAGGAACACACATACCATTCCAGATGGAGCTAATGGGGGAGATGACAGCTCTCCTCTCCCTCATTCTCCCAAGCCAAAATTATGTCCAGGTAGTGACCCATCGGAGGGACCAGCCCCAGAAGGTGACTCCTTTCAGCTTCCTTCCCTTCCAGCATGGCCTTGCAGAAGAATGTTGCCTAACTGGACAGCAGACAAAGTCCAAGCACAGCACCAGCTGTTTTGATCAACATGCTACCCCTGCTGCAGTTACACTGGGAACCCAGAGCATGAGGGGGTATTTGTTTTAGCACACACTAAAAGTTTGCACCTCACCAGTACATGTCCAGACCCTGTGAACCACTGTCTACCTTGTCCACCTGGCCCAAGCCTGGCCACTGGCCCCACCACAGAGACAGCTGGACACCCTGATTAATGGATTGTATCCAGTTTTTACAGACTGTGATCTTAGCACCAGAACAACACGCTGGAAGGCACATGCAGTCTGCAACAACCAACAGCACACCTTCCAATGACACAGGGATGAGCTGAAGGTCACAGGCTCAGAGGCAGAGGTAGAAAAAAAAGAGAAGGGATGTGTTTTTAAAAGCCCTTTAAAAAAGAAGGCTCTACCAGAGAGATGATCAGGATTTTATTAAAGTGAGGAAGGGATGAAGTCAAATCTTTCATTTGCACTTTTCCCAGTACCATCTGGACCATTTGCATCTGCCAAAAGCACAGCGCGTTCCTGTCGACAAGTGAAACCAAATGGCATAGAGGAATACCTGGAGGTGGCCTTTGCCCTGATATCAGCTCTGGGCATCTCCAGAGTGCTTTGAAACTAACACACAAGTGCGAAGGTGAACTGTGATGATCCTGCCATGAAAGAGAAAAAGGAATAAGAGTCATGCTCTGCTGTGAGGTCGAGTGAGCTGCCGCAGAGCACATTTATTGCACATGTCAGGGATCCCACCAGGCACCAGACTGCAAACCACCACCCTACACTCAGTTCCCTGCACAACATCACAAAAAGGATATCATTCATCATATCTGGATCTTTTACATTATAAGGTAAAGGAGAGCAAGAGTAAGAATACTTTTAATCTCCAAGCAAATATCCCATCCTGAGCTTTCAATAGTGAGAGCACACCCGAGAGCACTTCCCTTTGTGCTGTGCAGCACTTTCAAGCTACGATCATAAGCAGCCAAAATGCTACTTGCTGGCTCATCAAGTTTCACCTTGTAAGTTTAACAACTGCGCATTTCCAAAGTAATTCAAGTTTTATGGCATAAGAGAAAACTTACTGCTGTCTAGACACAGAAAAAAAAATACTTGAAAAGGAGGGCAGCAGACAAGGAAGCATCACTTGGGATATGGACAACAGGGACATGAGATGTCTGTGCAGTCCCAGCACATCAGCACACATCTCAAGCACTGCCAGGCTGGAAGCAGCAGCAAAGACTGGGAAGAGAAGGTGCCCCACAGACCTGATGGACCTCACAGGTTCTTGTCCAAGTCCAGCTCTTTGCCAGCCAACAAACCCCCATCACACTGCCAACCCAGTACAGAGCCCAAGGTGGGAGCGAAGCCCAGAGTCAGATCACGACATCTCATCAGAGAGGTGAGGCCAGAAAGCAACCAGTGCACAGACTGAGGCACCACAGCACCTCTCTCCCTCCCTCCCTCCCGCTTATCTACACCTGGCACATTACAGTAACAGGCAGGCAAACGAGGGCTTAACTTCTGAGATCTCATTTTTACTTATTTGGAATAACTCCTGTGGTTAGAAGTCCAGCTGTTAGTCAGGGTTAGTCAATAGGGAAAGTCCTCACCATCGATTCAAGAATCCCCTGGATTTCTCATATTCAGAAGTTGTGTTACTGCCACCCCCCTTATTCCTAGCACTTTCTGCATGTTTTTCAACATTAAGTCCCATTTCTGGGTGTCTTAAATACCAGATACTAAAAACATATGAAAGAATAATCTGAAGGCCAAATGCACACAGACTGGATGATGAAAACAGCATGAAATAAAAGAGAATCAGATTATTTCCTCTTGTAATTTTTAAAGCTATTTAACAGGAAGAATGAAAAAACATAATTACTGTCAACTGTAAGTTTTCAGCTACGCAGCCAGCAGAGCGCTGTTATTAAACTACTGTATAATTGCCTCTTTTACTCTGCTTCCCACAGAAGTTGTGTTATTTCACTCATAGTTAAACTCATAATATTGGCTTCATAACTAATCCTGTCAATCGAAATCCCCGGGGGCTGGTGCAAGGATAAAAATAGCAAGGAGTTGTTTCTTCTCTCAGCTTTCCTGCAAAGCCCATTTCTGCAAGTACTGGGGCTGTGGCTCAGCGGTGCCACAGACCTTTGCACCCACCCCTGGCACGCGAACGTTGCTGCTGTGGCTCCAGTGCAGGGAGGGGACACACGGGTCCTTCCAGCAGGTGATTCAGTCTCTTGCTCTGTGTCTATCAAGGCAAGATACATCCTGTCCTTCTCCCCCTCCTGATCCAAGCAGCTCTGCTGAAATATCTGATGCTGGATGGCTGAACCCCACCCTCAAAGCCCAGCCATGACTGCCCTACCCTGGGGCTTTGGGCCAGCACCAAAATTCAGCTGACACTCACAGAGCCTGTAGATGCATAAGAAGCGCGGGTTTGTTCCTTCCCCCAACACCAAGCACTGGAATGGCCTCTCACACACAACCCCCCACCCAAATACATGTTCAAGCACTAAAGATACCACTGAGATGTCTGTTGGACTCGACATTCTTAAGGGTCTTTCACAGACTAAGTGATATGATTCTATGAGATTAGTACAGTTTGTCTGTGCCCTTATACAAGACTGCATAAAGCACCAGATTTTACCCTCCTAGTTTTTAAGCTCTGTCTGAACCCATGCTTGGTCTCTGAGCATGGTATTAATGTCCCTTGCTAACTCATGGCATGGTTATTCCCTGGAGATGGCATTGGGTTTGCTGCAGAAGACCCAGGCAGAATCTCCTGCTGTAGCTTCACATGCCAGTATGTCCTCCCTTCCCTGTGGGATACTCCTGTCACCCAGGACAGTGTGCACGGGGGGGTTAAACTCACTGCTCAGTTCATGTTGGGGATGAGGTGATAGGGCTGGAAGGGGTGAGGGAAGATGGATTTGACATCATACCCAGACCTACAATCCCTATCTCTGTCTCTCTGGAGACAACAACCCTGTGCTGGGGTTGCTCTCTGGTGGGCACGCACAGAAACTGCTGAGAGCTGACAAGGAACAGACAGGAAGCAACACTTCTCCCAAAAGTGGTGTCCCACAGCAAGGGCCCTGGGTGCCCATGCCAGGAGGGTGCCAGTGCTGGGGCTCTGAATGCACCTGGACCAGCTCTGGAGCCACCACACTCGCCTCAAGGAGCCCCTCACTGTGCTGGGACTGACACACACAGACAACAGCACAAAGCACATCAGCACACTTGCTGCACCACTGGGTCCATGAGGGAATCACGGGAGACTGGTTCATCTGAGGTGTTTTTCCTGCTGGAAAAGCCACCACCGTGCCTACTACAGCCAGAGACAGGTGGTACAGCACAGCAGTACCACAATCTTCACTCATAGCTGCACCTTGGGATGGATGGCAGCAGTGTCCATCAACCCAGGAGTGAGAAAGGCGGAGCAGCAGTTTAAAAACGTGACACACACACACACAAAAAAAAAAATTAAAAATTGCTCACCCTTTCTCCCACCCCACAGCAAGGACAGACCAGCCCCAGCACAACGCTTTGCAGCCACACAGAAACTACTGCTTCTCACACAAGCCTGAGACACCCTGACCAGCCCTCCAGATGGAGTCCAGGGTTAAAAATCTCTTTATGTGCACTGTGAGAGCATGACTGTGCCCAGGACAACCCTCTGAGAACACAGCTCTTCCCTGAGCTGCATTACTCTGTCCTCTCTCCCATCACCATAACTTACTTCATTGTTTGAAGATGGGAAATAATTTATGGCACTGCCTGGGCTGCCAAGCAGCACCCCAGTGCTACTAGGCAAACCAGGAGAGATCCCACCATGTCCAGCCTGGAGAGTCCTGGCGTTCCCAGGGGCTGAAGGACTGTCTTGGCTGACACAGCTCTCAACAGCCCTTAGATACAAAATAAACATGGCCCAACAGAGTGTTAGATTTCTCACCCATGGTGTTTGTGCAAATGAACCCTCAGGCAGACAGATCTCACCCAGAAAGCTCCAGAGACCCAGAGAAACTGTGTTATGGACAAAGTCACCCCAGTGATGGCTCTGCCAATGAGCTGCCAGCCCCTGGACAGCAAGCAGAGCCCACAGCCTCCTCAGCTGAGCCAGGCATAGAGAGGATGGAGGAGGGAAGAACCAGAATATCAGGGCTGAAGCGAGCCCACAAGCATGACAGAGAACTACCCCGGTGTCCAAGGACAGTATTAAAGAAGGAGAATAAAGAGCAAAAAAGGAAAACTGAAGCTGTCAGGCACAGGAACAACAAAATCTCCTACAGGAACAAGTATTGGTGATGATGCAAAGTAGCTCAGCGTGAGCATGAGCCAGCCTGCCTCAGTGGAGATGATAGCACATGTCCCCTCTTTGGATGCTCAGCCTCAAGGAGAACATGGCAAAGCACTCGCTCTTATAAACACGGGCCACACAAGACAGCAAGATGAACATCCCTGGGCTCTGACTCTTCAAAGCTTCAAAACCTGACAGGGCTCCTGATCTTGCTCCATCTTCCCTAGACTCTAGTGCTTGTGGTGTGTCCATTTAAACTTGTCAACTCTTCACCCTCAAGGAAGAGGAACTAGAGTCCCAGGCTGTCGTGTGCTCCTCCTGAAGTGGCTCGATCTGTTTTGAGAACTTCCAATCTAAAAGCAGCAGATCCTTCAAGAAGAATCTGGAAGAGGAGAGCACAGGCTGTATAAGCACTGGGTAAATCAAGGCCAGTCCAACTTCCCATTTGCACAGTGATCCAAGCATGCAAGAAAATGCGTGCAGGGTCTCACTAGTCCCCAAATTAAAGTACTATGGATGAAAGGATGAAAATGTATTTCAATTGACTCATTGGCCAGGGGAAAACAAAAAGAAAGTACATTCCTGCTTCCATAAGGTCTAATTATCAGTGGATTTTAGATGCAAGAGCACAGCATTCATCTTGCTACCTACTTTTCATTAAACATAGTTCAATCAAAGAGGCCATCGACTTTTCTAGATGGAAGTAATTAAGGAATTCAAGGGCTATTGTGTTTGCAGTGGAGATGGGAGCCTTTCCTTCGGCATTCCTTATGCTCCCAGCCGCATCCAACCCGCCAAAAGCTCTCTCAGACGTGCAACACCCACTGCACAACTACATCCATTATGGGAGCAAGATGCAGCTGCTTCTGGCGAGGTCACACCACGCAACAGAGGTGCCCACGTGCTGAGGTGCAGAAGAGAGGACACATCTGTATGTGACCACCTCATGACACAGTTTGAAGCTGTAATGAATGGATTTCTAGTCCCACCCAAAGGAGAACATGGTCCTACGTAACAAGACCAGGCACCCCTGAAGAAACTCCACATGGGGAACAAAGCTGGAGGAAAGTAAGGGCTGGGCCAGAGAGATTACACCTCTCCAACTGATGTCCCTGCAAGTGCAAGACTAAGAAGAAGGTGGCTATGCCACTGTGCTGGGTATCTCTTTAGTTCTGTCTGAGACATGCTGACCACTGAGTGTCATCAGGGTATCTTGTATTGTCCCAACGCTCAGAAAAACCAGTCATGCCCCTAACAGCGAGTAATGTGCCTGATGCAAACACCAGGCAATGTATTACCTGAATCACCAGCAGCAGGGGTCTTCCAAACTTCAGCCTCAGGAAGGTGAATGAAGGGGAATGGTGCATTTTTTAAGTTTCATGTTAGGCAGCCACAGAAGCGCTTCAGGCCGACCTTCCCCGTGGATCGCAGAAGACTGTCCTCTTCCAACCATCACAGGGTTTCTGTGCAAATCAGCTCACTGTCCTTGGGCTTCAGCACATTTGGAGCTTGCAAGATTCAAGTATTTGCTATTATTTCTTGAAATGATGAACCCTCAGGAACAGCACTTAGTAGGTTTGCAAGGAGGACAGCATTCTCGTAGACCAGTCATTTCCAATAAGGCGTTCTGCAAAAGTCCGGGTGTTCAGTACATGCTTGTTGGGAATTTATGCAAATCTATTCTACAAATAATCTTCACAAATAATGCTATGAGTGAATTTGAGCTGAGGCTGTCTGAGATCGAAGGTGTTAGTTAGGTTATCAGACACAGTGGGTGGCATGTTAATGAGTTCACTTCTTAACTAGTGGGTATAAGTGAGAGGCTTGATCTACAACTGAAAGAAAAAACTGAAAGAAAAATTGAATTTAGAGCACAACAGCTATTGCTGAACAGATTTGCATGTGAGCACTTGTTTTATCGCAATGCCTACATAAATATGTATGGAGCAACTGTTTTGGAGTAGCCCTGTGCATGGACAAGCCTGTAAAATTAGTTTTCTGATCTCAGTATTAAAATTGGCCCTCGGCAAGTAATATAAGGTAACAGTCTCTCACAAAATCACTGTTTCCATTAATTTTACTGGCATCACCTTTGTTTATCTGTGTGAGAAGGAAGCATCAAACAGGCCTGGAAGCCAGCAAAATAAATTCAGAGTTATTTTCAAGAGGTCTGCCTGTCTCACAGTTAAGAAAATGCACCATGAGATGGAAGAACAAATGTAACTCCCATCTCTGCCAGGGCCTAATTTTTCTCTGTAGAAAAGCAGGATGTATTTCTTGCAGCAGACATGAAGCATTTTCTCTTACAAAAGTACCTTCCCTCTTCCTTAAAGCCATTAGAAATGTCATTCACATTACTCTGTGGACGCGAATTGAGCTATTCCCAACAGCCACTCAAAAAAATACATAATCACCATAATTACTGGTGGCAACTAATTAACATTCAGCTTCCTCTCTACAGCAGCTACAGCTGGACAACCCATTTATTTCAACCTAAAACTAATGCTCTCCTAATTATTTTCCGTCACGCTAAGCAGCCCACCTGTGTCCGTCTTCACCAGCGTCTCCGTCTGGCACAGCGCGAGGGCAGAGCCTGGCGAGCACCTCCATGTGCACCGTGTGTGCTCAGCCTGCAGCAGCCTTGCTAACAACTGCCCTGTGCAAACACAGGGACCTGCTCCCACTAATTGTACAGCTGCTGGCTCTATTAGCCTGCTCGAGGAGAAAAAAAAAAAAAAAAAAAAAGAAGGAAGAAGAAAGAAAAAAAGGCAAAGGAGTTGCCTACATCAAACAGTCCCCGCTTGGCACCATCGCTGGGGAAAAACCCCGCAGCCACCCTGAGGTGCTCAGTGCTCTGGGGCACACCAGTGGGTGGTCCCAAACCTTGGCACATCCTGGTACTGGTGTCAAGGCTGGGGCAAACCCTCTTTGCTCCCTCTCCCCAGCCACTCTGCTGCAGCAACAGGACCAAAACAGCTCAACCTAAACATTATTTTAAAAATAAAGACAGCTAAGGATGAGATTGATAAAGCAGTCTGCTTTTATGAACTGCCCAATATCAGTCACTCACTCTGAATATACTGTACATGTAAATCCCTGATACATTGCTTGTTTCAGTCTACTCCTCATCCTTTCCTGTAGCCCTTTGAACCCCTACGCCACTAATCAAGCAACTTTTTAATTCTCTTTCATTCTCCAGACGTACATCACCTCTCTTGGTAGGAAAAGCAGTGCCTGCTGCTGCCATCTAGATGAGCTCTATCTCATTAGCTCTGTTTCTTTCCAAAACTCAACCGAAAACTTAATTTCTCTTTTGCTCATGTCTTTCTCTCTTTGCTATTATCTTTCTACTTATATTATTTCAGCCTGTAATGATTGTAGCACTCCTAGGAATGAAGCCCTGCAAAATTACCTTGTATTTGCATTCACATTTAAGCTTTCATCATTACACCAACTCCATAAATAAATGGGGATGAGAAGGGAACTGACAGTTACCGGAGGAAGCTCTGGCTGAACTTCTCCTGAACTCGGGAATTACTAATGCCTCTTTCTTTCCCTTCGCCCCCACTTCCATTCGTCAGCTCTAAGGTGAACCTCTGCAGACAGTAGGAGGCCTCTGCTCAGCCCAGCCAGATCAGATCATAAAACCCACAGCGACACTGTTTTTGGCCCGCAGCCAAAGTTGGTAAAGACAGGTTAACGAGGTCCAAAATCTATGGGGAGAAGGAAGGAGCTCAGGTAGCACAATCTTGTAGGCATCACTTGCTTCAGAGATCAAGGAGAAAAATAAAGCAAGTTGAGAGATGTCATAAGAGTAGTCATAGATGGCCTGAGTGTCAAGGGAAAAAAAAAATAAAATCAGTGCATGCAGATTGGAAGGCTACTTATAAGTAGTTATGGTTTTTATGCCAACATAGGAACTGTGAGCCCCAGTTAAGTTCAGATATTCAATATTTGCATGAATTTTCCCCCCAATTTTTCCACCCTCTGAGTGGTAAAGTGCCTCCAAATGCAATTGTCCAGCCTTCCCTAAACAAATTTCCAACTCCACAAAATAATCTTATCTTGGCAGCTGACCTGCGAGACATTTTAGACAAGGCTATAAGCAGATAATCAAAATTTATGAAAATGGCCTAGTTCTTGTCAGTGCAAATCAGCCTAAGATGGATCAGAGAATTGAAGTCTCAGCATCTGATAAACCTAAGAACTGCCCAAGTGCTCCAATGGCTGCCCAGAAGCACTTGTGTTTAAAGAACTAACTGCAAACCAATGTATTTTCTTTGCTGTTTTTACAGAAAAGAACACAGTTATCACAATGCTGCTATTCTCCAGCTGGCAAAACACTTCTAAGATTGCCCAGGCAAACCTTCTGCATCTTGAACCTTTACCTTCTGGGTGCAGCCCAGGTTTGCAGACACCAGCAGCTCGTGATGCCCAGCCCAGCATCCCACCCCGTGGCTCCCCACACCATCCAGCTCACACCTCCCACTGCACATCAGCTCTCTTGGAAAGGGCACTCAAAGCATCAGCAAGGAAATAGCCCTTGCAAATCCCAGAGCCCCACAGCTGGCCCAGCAGAGGAGGAAGAATGAGTGAAGATGTCTGGCACCATGTTTGGAAGCACTGGGGCTGAGGAAGCCCTATGGAGCTGCCTTTCCAACCCACTCCACTGCAGATTCTCTGGTGTCTAGTTGCACATACACTATCTGTGAAACTACTCTCAAGCAGGGGCAGCGTGGGACTTGTGAGGTTTCATTTAGTTAGTTAGTTAGTTACTTCTACAAAACTTCCAGAAATGGAGCTTTTTGAAAACTCACCATCCTACCCTTCAAGCTGAGGCTGTCCAGGAGGTTCACAATGTATTCATGCCCCTTGTCAAGCTGCAGGGTGCCAGCCACAATGGAATAATTACATCTGATGTTTAAAGAGGGGACTTACAGATAATAAAACAAACATCACCTTGGAATTAATGGCCCTCTCCAAAAGCCAAGCAGGCAGCAACCTATCACTTCCAACCTCAGCTAGCACTTGCCTGCTTTTCTAATTGCTTTTAGTCTCCTCTTGAGGCAATTAACTCCATTCCCGCCCCCTGACACTTTCTCACTCCAAAAAGCAGTTCCCAGTGTACTGGCACAGGGCTCTGCATTTGGATCTCAAGCTTCCCCACTTACTCCCTTTCCTCCTCAGGGCTCTGCATGCGTTTGTGTCTGGGCATGTGTTTTCTCACCCTGATGAATTCATTATTTATGGGGCTGAAAGAGCAAAGCTGCTGAAATCATTTAGCTCTTCTGCATGTCTCTCAAAGGCATAACAAACATTATGGGAGAGCAAATATCACGCTGGACTGGGTTGTTTGAGAGAAAACACAGAAATGAACTTGGGGATGCTGTGCAGCAGGTATGCCAACATGTGCCATGCTTTACTGCCTGGTATGGGGCTAAGACCCTCCTAAAGCCACTCCTAGGCTCCTTGCATGGTTCCCAGAGCAGCCTGGACCAGCACAGACTGGTGTGCTCCAAGGGATGCTCTGGGTGAGGCGTGTTCCCTGGATCACTGACGTGTTCGGCTTTAACAGATTTAGCGAATGGCACTAGAGGGCAGAGCTGTTTACCCTCAGCATATCTGAGACAAGGAAAAAAAAAAAATACCCAGGACTTTGAAGCAGCTTCAGAGTTCTCCACAATCCTGTCCAATATCAAAAGCCTGTTAATACACAAAAGCCACTGAACATATTCCCACTTAGAATGACAACGACAGGCATTAAAGAGCCAGCTGAGAACCTGCACTTCCTTGCTCTGTCTTTACTAAGAGTGAAGACCTCCAGATGTGGGACAGCCTCTCGCCAAGGCAGCAGCAGCACCAATACAAATAACACAGGGCTCCCTCTGCAGCAGTGAGGTAGCATAGCCTGTCCTCTTCCCATCACTGAGGGGGATAAAAAGGCTTTATTCAATAGGAAGCTTTAATCACAGAGATCTGAAATTATGGATGACACTGACACTCTGCTGACCAGGCTTGCTGCTAAGCACCTCGACAGATGAAAAATGCTTTCAACCAGACAAAACCTCCCAGGTTTTAGCTCTTGTTTTGAGCAGATGACTAGAGCCCAAGGGAACCCCTGTAGGTGGGGAAGCAGGACTGTTTGAGTGCACATCCACCCCATGAACCACAGGATCTACATTCCAGAGAGCACCTCCACCTCCCACCACTATATCTGCCAGACTTCAGCTCACTGCACCTGCATCAGGAGGGGTGTGAGGGACCAGAATTCCCAAACCTGACCCTCTTGTGCTGGTACTTGCAAAGGTTTTTGGACACTTGCTAACTTTAATACACTTTGCTGCAGTGTTCCCAGTACCAACAGCTGCCTCGGACAAGGATGCTGGCCCTGAGAATCACACTCCAAACCACTCATAAATCCTCTTCTTATTATTTCCCCAGTGTACACAGTGTGCTTTTCTTTCTTATGATCAAAATCAGTCATCCTGCAGGCTTGCCTACCGTCGAGTAAGGAAGCAAAGGGGTCTTGCATACAGAAGTCACTGTTCCTTCCAGAAGCAAATGCACTTGTTCATAAAGTACCACACTGCACCATATCCCAGCAACTGGCTTCTCTGCCTACAGTGGTACTTCATAAGAAAATCTCTCTTGAGAGGGGAAGGAAAAGGCCTGCAAAACGTAACTCAGAGCACAGTGCATTAATGGCTTAGGCAACAGCTTAGAATAACGCTGACTATCCTGATAGCATGAAAAATAAGCCTATTAATATTTAAATAGAAGGAAGGAAATACTGGTTTTAGGTCTTGGTCACATGTTGCCCCTTGCCACAACCACTTTATTCCACATCTCTTCCTCCCAGGCACACCCTACATCTCCTTCCTTGCAGAGAAAAGGCAACGGGTTGACTTATTTTCATGTAGAATTTGATTTCAATGTCATCATCGCAAAGAGGGTTGGAAGGACCCTCAGAGCAGACGCCAGCCAGCTCTATCTTTTCTGGCAGATGTTTGTCTAACTTCTGACCCTCAGTGACTGCAACTCCACAATTTCTCAGGGCAAATCCATCCCAGTGCTTCTCCACCCCCCTCCTTAAAATGATATATTCTTTAATATCATGTCTTCTTCCAGCCACCCCCAAGAACTGCCCATTCCCTTCCTCTCTGCAGCAGGAAAACTCAAAAATGACCTCATGTCCTTCCAGTTACCTCTTTTTTTTCCACAGTAAATAGCCTGAGCCCCACAACCTTGTTCTCCACAGCCCCTAATCTCAGTTCATTTTTACTGTACCTTTCTTGACTCTGTTTCCCCAACTATCTCTCGCTTTGGGGATGAAGCCAAAAATGTGATGCTTTGCCAAGGTCCAACCAAGCAAGGACCAAGCAGGCCTGACTTACTTGAGCACATTACTTGCTCAGCTCACACCTGCCCCAGTCACTTGCTCAAAATTGCTGCTCCCTCCCTCTTCATCCCTTAAAACCAATGGCTGAATGTGACTCTGCAGCTGTGACTAATGAGGGCCTCTTAAACTTTCAGCTGGGCTGACCTGAGCTCACCTGCACTGACCCCAGGCATGCTGGGTTTGGTGATTAAGTCCATGCTCACAAATCCCAAGGGTGTCTGGGTTCTTCCTCAGCCCATCAATCACTGCTCCTTCCCTCAGCACTGTCTGGCTTCACTGAGAGACTGTGAACAGCACTGGCAACTTTGGGGTTGTGTAAAACCTGAGCAACGTTCAGATTTTCAGACAAAATACCTTCACTCCCTTCTGTCTACTTAACAATTCAGCATGCAGTTATCTTCTTTAAACACAGTTGGGCAGTGGACTGAGATAGATACTGTTCCTGTTCTTCAAATAATTACTAATAAGTTACTCCTGGAAGCAGGAAAGTAGTATACTAATATTATAGGCATTTCTTTCATCAGCTGCATGGTCATCCTCTAACTGTGACTGTGGCTATCATGTAGAGTGGTGCTGGAGCTCTGTGCTGGGCTCATTAATTTACATTTTAGGTCTGCTGCAAGGTCTCATGACCAGTCTGAAAAAAACAACACTTAATTCTTTCACAGATGCTGACTCTGAATTACAGATCACTCAGGGAAAAGAGCTTATGAAAATCAAAAGTGATAAAGAGTATACACATATGAGTAATAAATACAAAAACAATATAAAAGGACTAGCTCTCTACCAAGGAGAACATAAAATATTAACACCCCTGCATAAAATGAAATTAAGCCAAAGAAGGTTTAAGCAGCATTACAAAACCATCACTCTAATGTTAATGACCAAAACTGAACTTGGTTTCAGCTACCCTTCAGGTTTTCAGCCTATAGCAATTCTTGACTCTAGCCCAGATATACCTGCCAAACCTTCCTGGATGCATTTACAACAACTCAGATGGTGGTTGGGCAACAAAATATCTGATTTGCACATGCAAATTCTCATGAAAATCATAAACAGACAATTAGCTCAGACAATTTTTCAATGTGTGCTCAGAAGCTGTTTGACAATTTTAATCATTTTAAGTGTGAAGCAGCCTTTTTGTTACTGCAAAACTGTGGCCTGTCATGTGGGTATAAATGAAACACATACAAATTGCTATCTGAGGAGTATGAACCATCAAAGCCAAAGGCCTGGATGGATTTAAATCAGAACAAGGCTGGCATGAATCAATTGTGGTAAAGAAGAGTTTTCAAGTAATTCAAAGGATGAATCTCTGTGTATGTGCATTTGGTTATACATATCATCATATTAAACATGACATGTATAGAATCACAGAATGAATCATGGACTGGTTTGGTTTGGCAGGGACCTTAAAAATCCAACCTCTCTGCCATGGGCAGGGATGCCACTCACTAATATATGCTTATATGATATTTAGGCATAGCTGGCCATCCAGGAGGATCCTGTGGAGGAAGGGTGCAGGTGCCATCTCATGCAGTGGTTCTGGAGCACACTGTACTCATCCTCGCCTGTGCGATGCTTCCCATGCCCATAAAAGCTGCCCCTCCCGGCACCTGTGGATGCAGCCAGTGTTGCCTCCCATGGCAGTGACGAAAGGGAACCATCTTGGGGTCTCTGATGCAGAGGATCTTAAGCAGATGCTGGATTGTTCTCCCCATGCCCCTGGGTCACTCCTTTGATCATCCCTCTGCCTTCCACCTGCAGCTCACTTCTTCTGTCTCATAGGGCTGCCAAGTATCTTTAAAGTATTATCTCATCAGTTAGGGAACAAAAAGAAAAAGGATTAAAGAGTATCAGCTGTGACATTTAAAAACTGAGATTCACCTCGTAGCTGCAAATCCAGACAGTTAACAAACCCATTTTCTCCTCTTCTATCATGCAAGTATTTTTAAATTCAGGAATACCAGCTTTAATAAAACACACGTTCCATATGAAAGAAAAAAAAGTAGTAGTTTTATTTGTAATATAACAATTTGATCCTCTTCTCAAATATTTGCATAGTTTTAATTTTGTAGAAACCTAAAACTGAGACTGAGATCAAAGAGACTGATTTCAGCAGAGACGATAGGTTTTATAGAGCTCTGCAAAGTTGTACCATCGCCTGAAGATGTTTTAATGCAGGAAAGACCTTTATATTTCCACCCTGCCAGTTTCAGTTAAGACTAATAATAACACTCATAAACAGACTGCTGGTTCTTACCTGAACTGTCATTTTAACACCCAGTTTGGAGGTCACATCTTAGTCTTTGTACTGGCAAATCTGGGGCAGGGTTAGAAATGTTTCTGTCAGACAGGTCACTTCCAATGGGTGACACAAGACCACATTCTGAAACACTTCACTGCACCTCAAGAAAGAAGGAGTGGGGAATAAAAAAAAAAAATCTCCAGTCCTATGTTTATTTCAGCCAGTCATGTAGTACTATACTATTTGATTAAATTTCCTTTTAATTGTTTCTTACTAGAGTTTGCTGGGCCCTCAGTATAAGGGTTGTCAGTGATAAAGTCCAGTAATATTCTGCAGTATGTGATTTCAAATATACACAGGCTTAAATGAGGCTTTGGAGACAGTGATTCTAAGGGGTGTCAACACGATGGTGTTCAGGGAACTGGCACTGTGACTAAAACCAGCAGCATGGAAATCAAACACAAGTCAGACCCTGCCCTCACTTTTACATTCATTAAGTGCTGGTAGGTGACGGGATAAACGGGCCATTACTCATAAGGCACAAGATTTCAGACCTCTGAAATAACCCCAGCACTGCAAAATTAGATGTCACTGACCCAGTGGTGAGCGATGGTCTCCTCCAGAGCCCAGTTTGCTCATCAGTCGTCTCTTCTGCAGATCCATCTCGTTCTCCCCAGGTTTCATCTCAAGCAGGTTGGCAGTTCCTGTTGCCATCAGGGTAAAACGCTGCTCCATTAACTCTGGTCCCAGTTTGGGGCTTATGGAGCTGCTGTTGGACCTGAGCTTCCTCTGGGAAGGTCAGGATGGATGTGCCACCTGGGGGTGTGCCGCAGGTTTTGGAGGAGGTGGTATGAATAAGCAAAGAGCAAAGGTTGCCTCTTCCACAGAGCTTACAGCAAGTAATAACACAGCACAGTCATTTAGCAATCTTGTTATTGCAGGCAAAGTCACAGCTGAGTCCTGATGGTGCTTTGATTTTAAAGCTCAGTCCTTGTAAACAGGTTGGCTGAACTAAGTATATGGATAAAGGCAGTGGGAGGCTTTTCCTCTGCAAAGAGCAGAAAACAATTTGTCCTGAAAAAATTTATCACAAAAATATGCCTCTATTTAAACAATTCTTCCCAAAATTTTGGAAGGGATTTCATTTCCCCTGGAACTCAACATGAAAGCAGACATTACATTTGGGTTAACAAGCACCAGAAGTAAAAGCAATTAAAATTGTACTGTCAGCGAGGACAGAACCAACAGGGTATAACAGCCTTCCAGATTTTCATTGATATGGTGATGAAACACAAATATTTATGAGCTGAATGCTGCCTCCAACATCATTCAGAGAGAGCCCTTTTTGTGCTCCAACCAACCTGTCAGAATTACAAGAGAGGAGACTTGCAACAGATAAGCTCTTCACCTCAGCTTGCCCTGCAAGTACTTTATCACCATGTACCTCTTCTTCATCAGTGTTAGGCAAAGGCAAATGAAAATGTAAGACAGGATAATGCTACTTTAAAGAATGAAAAATCTGGAGATAACCTGGAGTGATGAATCAAACTACTGCACAGAAATATGCAAAAGAATCACACAGTCCTTATTTGTATCATAGCATTGAGGCTGGTGCATTATTAAAAGGAACAGCCTTGAGCTCCTGATGGAGGAACAGAAGATCCCCTCATTCACAGCCAAGGCACAAGAAGGAACTGCTTGCCAGCATCTCACAAAGTCTGTGACCCAGCCAAGAACTGAGCCCAGATTTCTCAGTGGCAGTCCAGCATCAAGAACACATCCTTCCTATCAAAGGAACGCTGGAAGAAATGCTCTGGCAGAGCAAATCCATACAGGAAAATTAAATCCACCTAATTAAGAAAATATTCCTCCGTGTCTGTGAAATGTATTACTACAGGTCAAAAGGAATTTGTCTCATCTCATAAATGTCACACACGCTTCACACTGCTCTGTGCTACCTCAGCAATGTGTTGGAACGTGGAGAGAAACATGGCAATCATGGCACAGCACCAAGCAGTGACTCCAGGACATCCTCCATAGGGCAAACAGGGTCTGCCCACAGGTCCAACTCAGTGTCTTCTCTTCACACTGCAGAGCTCAGAAACTCTTCATTTCAAGCATCTTATTCTCCACTTCCCAGTCTGTGTCACATACTGGTAGTTACAAACCTTTTAGGAAAACGATTCACTTAGTATCTATCATGACACAATCTACAGTGTGTCCTCAGAAGGCTGTGGAAGAATATAGCAGCCAGAAACCAGAACTGGGACAGTTATTAAGTATGAAGCAACATTTTAATTAAGAAAAAACCCTTTACACCCTTAGGAGGAATGGAGGAAAACCATCCCCTCATGTACTGGGACTGTTCAATATCCAAATCTGAAGCAGATACAAGTCTGTGTTCTTGCCTAGGATGGTGCAGGACTCAGCTTTTGCTTCCTGCCCTGGTCATTCCCTTCTCTATATGGAAGAAGGAGGTGCAACCACTAGAAAATATAAGCAAGAAACTTCACCTTAAACTAAGGGAGGGAGATTTCAGCTTGACTTAAAAGGGAAGAACAGAAGGTTACTTGCTATGCTGATAAAAAAAATCTTTTACAATCACAGTACTGCTTTGCCCATTTATCAGTTTGCAGTTTTGTTCAACTTGCATAAATCAGAATTTGCTATCAAACATTATTTTATGTATCTATCTGGGCGACATATGAACCTGAAGACTGAACTGTGTCACACAGTCACACCTCACCTGCAGGGTGGCTGCTCAGCTTAACACCTCCCCAGCCCACATCACCCCAGAGGTGCCAGACAGCAACAGCATGAGTCTCCCTGCAAGATTCACAGGCAAGGTAAAGAGTGTAGTACTTGGGAAAAGAATAGGAGTTTTCTGCTGATCAGAAATGAGAAGGAAAATCATTTGATGTACTACAGGAAAGCAGGGACTGCACCTGTAAAGCCAGGGAGTTTGTCACAGTTGCTTAAACAAACACAAACCAGAAAACAGATGCTTTGCTTTAAATTCGACTGTAAGGAAGCACCATTTGTGCACTCACTGAAAAAACACACTAAAACACTTAATAATTATGGAGACTACTGAAATGAAACTGTACAGTACGATGTCAAAACAGGTAATAAGCAAAAAAAATATTTTCAACTATCATTCCCTTAACCTGAATTGATACATAATATCTAGGGGCAAGGTTCTCAAGGTGTGACCATGAGATTACATGCAGGATTTCTGCAGTGCCAATCTTACTTCAGGGAGTGTCTCCCCAGGTACTGCTTTGCCAGCTGAGCCATGAAAAGCTGGCAATGCAGAGAGGCACTTACCATGAAAAGCCCATGCAGATGAGGAAATGATAGCAGAGTTTTGCAGAGCAAACCTGTGGCAGGTGGGATGCAGACAGTATTTTGTCACCTGCCAGACCATGGGCATCCTGCACCATCCCTGCCTGCACCCCTCTTTTTAGCTGTTGGGATGAGCAGTGGTGAGTGAGGAACAGCAGGAGAATGATGCCTTCCTTGTGATGGACTCCAGACAGGCCTTTCTTAAGTAGCTGCTTAAACTCACTTCTACCTTTTCTGTCCCTCAAAATGTGCACAGAGTGAGGTGCTTTTGGCACATACAGAGAGCTTGGCGTGGGATAATTTGCTACACTCAGAAATGTCAGTGTTTACCTCTTGATGGTGCTGATTTCACATAGTTCCCCTGGCACTGCAGACAGTGGGTAATATAATCGCTCAGAACACCAAGAAGCACTGAAAGAAAGTCTATTAAACGCAATGGAAGACTCCTAAGTGAGTTACAAAGCTGCAGTCATTGCAGAACCCATGAAGGACAGACAGTGAAGTTCATTAAAGAGCTCTTAGCAAACATTCCTTGTGTCAACCCCACTCTGGAATTATCCTCCAGCCTTCATCTAGGCTGGCTGTACTCCTGGTTCCTCTCAGATGTTTCACAAACAAGCAGCTCTTGGGACAAGGCATTGCCTGCCTGCTCTGCCCAGTACATTAGCACCCTCAAGGCTGTGAACTGGGATGGTGTTGAGCTAATTTAGAAGAATTTGATTTTCTCTAACCTGCCTCACAAGGAGCAGTAGCTGATTCCAGCAACTGAGCTCAGTCTATTACAGCATTTTTCTGAGAAAACAGCATTGGATTTGGGCTGCATCAGGGAAAGACACATTTTTCTTTTTGTACTCTCCATCCATGAAGACAGTCCCCTCTGGGCCAGGCTTCCAGTGTGATCACTCCAAATATACACATGTGGGGAGGAATGGCTGGACACAGTCCTGCTTTTATCCACAGTGAGTCATTTGCCATCAATCCTCACTGCTAGAGAAGGTCAGGCTTCCTCCTCACTCACCCCTGAGTTTCATGCATTAATGCAAAGAGTATCCTGGTACCTGCCTTTAATTATCAGGGTGGTTGAAGTTCCCCGGATTAGCACAGATTCATATGGAATTATCCCCCATGGCACAGGTTTGGTTGGACAGGAACAAGAGGACTGAAATGAGTTTGAGAGCTGCGCACATTTAAAGGCTGAGCCTTTAAAATGCCCCATACTCCTTCTCTGGTTTTGATTTGTTTGTTTATTGTTTGTTTTGTGGGGGTTTTGTGGGCTTGTTTGGGTTTTTTTTCTCTTTCACATTCTTACACCATAGCCAGCATGTGCACTGGGGATGGGGACACAAACTGTGGCAGTAGGTGAACAGGCAAGGGATTGGGAATGGAGACTGAGGCATTTACCACATTTTGGATATTACAGGACAAAACCGTGCAAAATTGTGGGTTTCTCAAATCTTTACAACTCCACAGCTGCTGCCAAGCACAGGAGCAGACGAGGGTGGCAAGCACACCTTCACCCTCAGCACTGCACTGTCTCACTGCAGCAACACAGGCTCCTTCCACACTATTTAAAATACTATTCAAATACCATTCTTACCTTACAGTACACACAAATATACACTAATCCAAGCATAGGAATACCTTTGGCTGTCTCTGATATAGGTGTAACTGATGGCATAGGAAATGAGGACCACTGTTCCTCATACCAAATAGCTTTTCCCTGTATTCAACCTCATTACAAGTAGGTTCTTATATGCTAAATCTATGCAAACAAATGCTATTTTGGCAAATTCTTTTGTCAGCGTTTTTATGACAACAAATACATGCAGAATGTAATGACTACAGACTACTGCAGAAAAAAAAAAGCCAGCATTTCTGAGAAAATTAGAAAGATTTAGGGAAAAAATATTCTGGTCTGGAATAACTGTCAGTATCTTCATAAAATTATTCATCGGTTCCTTCCCTGGCGAAATATATTGCAAAGGAAGGAAAAGAAAACACAATTAAGGAGAAGCAGATAAGTTTCTTAACGACCACCCCCCTGCAGACATCCCCTCAGAGCTTGCTTGCCATTCCCACCACACCAAAGTAGGCAGGGACAACAGGGCTGGTTTCGGGCACAAGCGCGTTGTGACCGTCAGCAGTGAAGCCCTTTGGAAGCTTTCCAAGGCCCTGATTCACCATCACACACACATCTGCAGCACATTAGGCTGTGCATTTGTTATCTCGGAGCTTGGAGAATAATGTTTCCTATCTGACTGAATAAAACCACATTACTGCTTCAAAAGTCCTCCCTGTAAGGGCTCAACACCCAGGCAGACCATCTTAGTGGTTCCCCAAACCAGTACCTTGCAAGAGCACAGTCCCTTTGGCCAAGCCTCAAAAGACCAAAGCTGCCTGCAAAGCCTTGCAACCTCTTGCATCTGGGATGATGAGCAGGACATCTTTCCCCTCCAGTGGCATTTCCCAGCACCAGCCACAACTGGTGGCTTTCTCAAGTGGTTTCTAAACCACAGCTGCAGGGAGACTTGCAGCCTTCCAGGGCTCTGTCCCTATTTCTTATGAGAGTGCAAAGCAGTTTGTTGCACAGATAAGGGCAGATACCTGGGTTCTGGTTTCCTTGCTTGTTTGTTTTTTTTCCCCCAAATGTGCCATGACCTATTGATCTGCGCAATGCAGAGTACAGACTCTGCGTACATGTAAAAACTTGTTTGATCAAAAGATTAGAACCACAAGGTTGCCCCAGGTCATGTACACAAAGGCAACATCTTTCCTTTAAAAAATATTTTAAAAGTAATTGAAGTAGTGCCTTTCATCAACCTGGTGATGCTGCATGAGCTGTTCAAGCTGAGAGATATGTTATCAAAAATACATCCAGGAAACTCCCATTCAAAATAAGCTCGATTGCCAAGGTGACC
The DNA here is from genome assembly GCF_003031625.1 of Empidonax traillii. Taxonomy (NCBI): domain Eukaryota; kingdom Metazoa; phylum Chordata; class Aves; order Passeriformes; family Tyrannidae; genus Empidonax; species Empidonax traillii. The sequence continues at coordinate 117,976 of NW_020955544.1, read as the reverse complement.
CAGCTGCAACAAAGCACAGTGAAACACAAACCCAGAGAAGGAAATAACAGTTTTGCCTCTACTCCGTTTTCCTGACACGTGTGCCTGAAAGGCCACCTTCCAAACTAAAACCAGGACAAGCTGCCAATTAAACATGGGCTTTTAGATCTTCGTATTCCATCTGATTAATACAGTACAGAAATGAGAGTCAATGCCTACGATTTTACCTTTGTTGCGATGAAGCATTAAAAACAAATATCTAAACAAGATTCAGCACAGTCCAAAAGTTTACAGTGATTCCAACAAAGACCTGATGGATCTCAACAGATACACTTGGCCAGTGTGTTATTAAAAAAGTCACATAGAGTACATAATTTTACTCTCTTTGTCCATCGCAGAAGCCAGGGAGCTCAAAAAGACATCTCTTAAGTGTTTAGACCAGGAATGCTCTTTATTGACTCTTTCTGGGAGGTATACACAAACTTGTCATGTTGTCATTTTCATCCATGCACAGGGTGAGCTGCTCACACACTATTATAAATGTATATATAATAAATATGTTTTAAAAAGTATAAACATTATTATTTCTTAAATACATATATATGTATATATATTATTTATCTATAATATATATACATAAATAACACCCTGAACTTCCTGGAACAAGCTTACACCAGTACATGCCTCTCCACTGGCCTCTGCACCAATAAAACTGCTTAAGTAAGATGTTGTACACTTAATAAACATGGTTACACTACTGCACGAAAAACAGCAATACATGCAAAAATGGACACAAATCTATTTTCAGCCCATCAGAATAAACAAAAAGATATAGGAAGAAGATAGACAGAGTGATTTTGATATTACCATGCCTGGGAAAGCAGGGAGATAATGAGCTGTCACAGCGAGTAACAGTTTGGCACCAGTGATGCGGCTCTGAACGGTTGCAGTTACCAAATAATAATGTTTACTTCAGCATTTCTGTCGAGATCAACTTGATGCCTCAGGCAGTTTGGAGGAGAATCACTTAGTCAACAAGCAAAATCCAAATTCAACTGGAGGAAACTAATTAAACTGAGCATAAAAATGTTCCAAAACATTAAATAATGTCTGAAAAGACACCTTAGTACAACTGAACTGACAGGATTTTGGAAAAGCCTCTATTTCTCTGATTTTAAAACACTGTGGTCTTAGGCTGTCCAAGAAATATGTTTTATAGTTGATCTCTTGCAATAAAGCCATCACATCCACTGGAGAAGGAGAGCAGCAACAATACCTTCTGAATAATCCTTTCATGTTACTCCTCTGATATAATGATGCCACACTTCTATTGATCAGTACATGTGACTGTAAGGGATGAAAAGCCACTTTAAAGAAGTCTTCAAGAATATTTTAACTGGTTTTAATTTTACAGAGTTTTGGGACTGGAACCATCTTATTCTTTGAAACGCACAAGGATCCTGACATCAGCCTGTCTGAGTCACCCTTTGGCTCTGCAGGGGTGAACATGACCCTGAACAGTGGCTGTTGCTCATCACAAATCACTGCTTCATACAGGCTCCATCTGGGTGCAGAAAGAATCCTCACACCAAAAAGGGTCAGGTTTGGATCCCTAACCGGGCAAAAATTCTTCCAAGTTAAACACTGGGAAGTACAGCAGGGACAGATAAATGCAAGCATGCTATTATCTTCTTTTTAACTGATTCCCTGTGGCTCTGTAAGATGAGCCAGATACTCACAAATGATACAAATCTTAAGCATCTTGATATGCAGAAATGGCATTTAGTTTCTCCAGAGTATACTAGATAAGAAGCCAGTCGTACTTAACCTCTGTCACAGTCTATTCTTCCTGAAATTTCTCATCCTTTACAGATAACACACTCCAGGTGATGTAAGAGGAGGAAGATCAGCTAAATTTAAGCAGCAAGAAAAAAAAAGGCACGGACAGTCTCAGGGAACATCATCCTGCCTGTGCAGCCAGGAGCCACGGCAGAGCTGGGATGCTCCTGATGCTGCAAACAATTACCTCGACCGAGTTTTACCCCAGAAAAACCGTGGCAAACAGTAACTATGATGTGGAGCATTTTGCCCTTGTCAGAAAACAGCAGTATTCCTGCAGCAGCCCATTTAAATGGCAGTGGTTGAATCTGGGTCAGGCGGCAGAGCCATGGGTTTGGCCGGCACCCGCCACCAGGTGTCACCAACTTCTTGATCAATGCAGATCTGATCTCAAAATGCGCCTTTATCAGTTTTATTTATTACTCAAGGGGGCGATTTTCACAAGTACCACCAACATAAGCAGAAAGATGGGCACTTTTCCCCTCCTAAACCGTGTGCTGTTTGTCTCCGTTCCCGTGCAGGTGCCTGTGGATAATCCCCTTGTGTTTCCAATCATTCCGACAGCCTGTCACCTTACAGGAAAAGAATCCAACCCGACTGTGAGGTTTAACTCTCCTTACCATGAAGGATGTGGGGGCTTGAGGGTGCCATGTGCTATCTCTGAACAAAGCAGACCCAAGCCTGCCCCCCCTCCAGGGAAACCTTTGCTTTACTATCAAAAAACAACCCACTGTGCAGTTATGGTCTAGATTTCCTGAAGGGAAATGGTTTGGGTCAATCCCACAAGCCCAGCTCAAGGGCAGTTACCCCCCAGATGTGTAAAACCAGATATAATTTAAAGAGTACCTTGGAAAAAGGTAAGTGATAACTGTAAAAAGCACAGTTACCTATCCTGGTGTCTCTGTAAATGGTGTTGAAACAGAGGTTTCCTATGTCAACCCAAAAAGCTGGAGCAACAGAAAGAAAACTAGCTCACATGGGGACAATCATCTTTCCAGTCTCATATCATCATGCACATGCATGACATTTCACAATCAGCACAATGTAAGAACTAGAGCGAAAACATGAGTTACCAACACTTCTGTATCAGTTACAAAAATACTGGAAAAAAAAAAGTTTTTGCAGGAGATCATCTCTCCCAGGCTCCCAGTGCAATGCCATACACAGAGCAGCGATACACACAAGCAGCACCCAGCACTAGCTCTGGGAATGCTGCCACTATACTCAGTGCCTACAGAGATTGCCACACTTTGAAGATGATCAATGAGGAAATATTCTTGCAGCATGTGGACACTGCCTCAGCATGTGAAAGACACTCCCGGAGGGACTCAAAACCCTCTGTTTATTCTGATTTGAGCTGCCATGGATACAAATGCCTTTAACTGGGAACAGACCTTCCCTACTGGTCGATAAGCCCCAGGTCCTTTGGCTGAAGCAAACCCATACTGAGTGAAAAAAATTTAACAGCAGCCTGAAATCTTCAGTCATATAAAAATCAGGACTTTCTGTTCCTCTTCTCTCTCCCTCTGATTATCCACTCCAATTTCAGAGCCTTGTCAAACATCTCAGAACTCATAGCATCCATCTGGCAGGTCCTCATGTCATCATATTCTTTTAGATTATCATTATAATGTCCACTGAAGGCACCACCACTGCAGACTCTACTCAAAAGGTTCAAGGTGGATGTTGCCCATATCTTCATATAAGACAGTTGCTGGAATCTGATTTTTTTTTTTTTTTTGGTAGAGTAGGTCATGCAATTACTAAACTTGAGAGACAGACACAAGACCAGAAACATTTTACTTTGTTTTCAAGGCATCACTTTCAACGGCACCCATTCCAGGAACATTTTCACTTTGGATAGCCACCAAAGCCCCATGTCCTCTACATCAAGCTTAAGCTAAGATATTCATACCAAGGCTTCAAGAAATCCTTCAAGTTTTTCAATTGTATTCCAGAACTAGAAAATTTTCAATTCAAAGGCTGTAAGTAAAAATGTCTCCAATCTGTATTGATTTCAACCATGCTGTATAGAATTTGCAGCCCAAATTTGCCTAACAGCAATGAAAAATCTCAAGGGTATTGTATAAGGTGTCAAAAAAACCTTGTAATCTGAGACAGTGGAGATTTTCACAGTCTGAAGAGCAGAGGTGATAACTGTGGTTTTAGGACAGGTGTATTAGCTGAATTGTTTTGGTGAGATCCTGGACAGTGAGTGACCTTGGTGAGTTCAGTTCATTTATCACCAGGAGTCACAAATCTTCACCCTCTCTCTGGTTCTCCACAGAGCCACACAGATGCTGTATTCTGCACAAGGATTCTGCTGTGAAAAATGCAAAACACCACAGAAATGAACAGTGAGTGAGGCAGAAATGTCCCAGGTTTTGTCCTGCTCCCACAGTGGATCGGGGCAGCAGCTTCCCCACAGGTCCAGGATCAGGCCCTTTGCATGAAGAGCCCTCAGAAATGGCTGAGCCATTTTCTCAGGGAGTGCATCTCCTCCTCTGACAGTGCCTGGCTCAAACAAGCTGAGAGGGCTTGTGCTCTGCCTTGATTTTGCATCTCGTTATCCCACTCTTCACAGCGAGCAGATGTGAGGAAGCTTTTCACTTTTTGGAGCGTTGCTGTATCCAGACTGGGTAGGAAACACTGCTCGACACCAGACAACTGCCCAAGTACATCAAAGTGCTGTATCCTCTTATCCCTTAACCAGCTGGTAATCTAAAAGTAATTCCAGGGCTCCTCCTCTGTTAAGTGTTGTTTTTCTTGCTGTATGATGAAATGCAGCTAATGTTTGCAGCACCAGCAGGGGCAGAAGGTCGTTCCATCGTTAAATCAATGATGCGGACTTGGGAATCCTGGATTAAATTCCCAGCTCAGGCACCCATTCCCTGCATAAGCAAACACCAGCTTTTCCTGCCCCGACTTTCATGCATGAAACAGAGGTGGTGACTTTCTATAAAGCAGGGAGGATGTTTGGCAGCGCTTACAACAAGCCACGTTTCAATACAGCAAAGGGTGAAGTGAATGCCTAACCCGTACTGAAGGGTTTTAATTGTCTTTTTATCAATGGTGAGGCACTGCAAGTCAAGAGCTGGGACAATATACCCTAAATCATACAGGATTACCACATTGTGTCAAACAAACATATAATTAAGCAGCTTTAATATGTTAACAGTTTGGAATCAGATTAGTGTTGTATTAGGCTAATAGAGTTGGTCCCCATTAATCCAGATCAATTGCTCAACTCTGTTTATTTAGATTTTTTTTTCCAGAAATTTAAAAACATAAATCTAATTCTCAGCAGAACGTGCACATGCTGTAGGGCAGGATGAATTCATCAAGATATCTAAGCACGTGGATAAACCAAGTGCAGCTTAACTGGTTCAACTGCACAATGCAGAACTAAACACTCTAATCCCTCGTGATGAGATTTTTGTACCAGAAGAAGAGATGATGTATCTGTGCAGAGAGGTGCTGAGGCATCTCTCCACGTGTGCAAATGGCACTGAGTCCTGTGTGGCTTCACACCCCCTCAGGACCAGCATTAGAGCCCAGCACCACCTCATGCTGCGGGCACAGTCCACAGAGGGAACGCTGCTTCTGGAAACAAAACGCAGGGATGCAAGGCACAGATGCACATAAAACCTGCTGCCCAGCTTCCCCGTGCTGCCCAGGCTTTAAATACGGGGCTTTAGGGATCACACACGTCATGAGAGCAATGCTGCAGTGTCTGCACATGTCTATCATGGATGATCCTAACTGCAGGGCTCACACTACAGCAGCCTTTGAGCACCAGCAAGGGTCTTTTATTTCCCACCCATAGGCTGCTCTTAAGGATGACTACATTGAATCATCCAACTGAAAAAAAAAAGCATGAATAGTGGGGCATGGAGGGCAGCCAAGGGCCAATCCATACCGCTACTGACCTGTACAGCACTGATGAGATTTAATCCAGCCTTGTTTAACGCAGCCCACTCTTGGCACATCCATACACAAACTGCAGTAGAGCGACACCTTGCCACATTAAGGTTTGGTTCACATTTCAAACTCAGAGGTGACACTTCAAAGTCAGAATCCTGCAGCCACCCACACATGTGCTCTATACTTAATTTCTCTCTGTGTGTATGCATGGGTATGAGTAAAAATATAGATTTTTTTCCCTACATATACATTTTTAAATATTCAATCTATCGCAGAATGGTTTGGGTTGGAAGGGACCTTAAAGATCTAGTTCCAACCCCCCTTCTATGGGCAGGGATGTCACCCACTGGATGTATATACAAATGTATTCTATACTGTAGCAGGGCAATGTCAAGATTTTACTTAACTTATTCTGGCTAAGGCAAAACCATACATTATAGATGCAATTTCTTTAAAGTCAATTCTATACTGCTTTAAACTTAAAAACACGGAGCACATTTAGATAAAATCAATGTATACTTGTCTTAAACTGATCAATTGTCACATTTTTCTGCACTCCTGCAAACAATTCATTTCAATGGTCAATTTATGCTGATAAACAAGGCAATTTCCAAGAAGACAATTTCTGTTACTGTCTACATTCAAGGTAGCTCTCAGCCAGCAAGAGAGAGATTTGATTTACATTGCATGAGTACTAGTGAGTCACCCAAGCACCCATAAAACAGACTACACGTGTAGAAGCTGAGTGCCCAAGTATTAATTCATCGTACTCATTCCAAGACAAATCCTGCGGTGCAGAGGGCAGGACGCTGCAGTCACCTGACATGGGGACACCGAGCTTTTATTCATGGCAAGATGTTCTTTTACAAAGCATAAATCCCAGTTCACAGTGTTTATGCTACTGGGGACAAAACGTTTGCTTAGAAATATTGCTGGAAAAATGTCAAGCAATGAGTTATCTATGATGGACTGACATGGAGACGATGGGGTTTGTGCTGAAAGTAAAATGGCAAAATACAGAATGTAAATAGGTTTGGACAGCACTGCTCCTCCCAAAGCCTGAAGATCAGCACATAACACTGAGAAGAAAAACCACTTGCATCTGTTCTGTTTACTATGGAGTCACAAGCAGCAGTCAGATATTTTTCTTTGTTATCAAGCAGTTATTGATGTATATCTCAATAAGATGAAAATGTTTTATGGCAAAAACATTGGCAAGCATCCTTGCAGCACCAGAACACAATACTGTCCTGCAGCAATAGTGTGGAACACTTTTCTTCACACTTATTGGTATTTATAACATGCAGCAGTAAATGACACATAAAACCATGGCCACAGACACAAATGCTGTTGGAGCAGCAGCAGGTCCATCTTACCCTCCCCTCAATAAGAGACCAGCTGACTGAGCCTCGAGACGAACTGCCATTGATTCCCAAAATATGCTACAGGTCTATACTAGTCCTTCCCTTTTCTATTAAAATTGAAACAATGCAGCAAATGATGCAGCTGGAAAGGAATTTCCCAAAGAACTATTATTGCGCATGTGTGTTTTTCCCTTAAAGCTTTGATTTGTCACACATAATTGTAGACAGGAAGGATGACATGTTCTGTAGAGAAATTTATTACATTGTCAAAATCCTTGCTCTGAAGTTTTCAAAATGAACAGTTTTGCTTGAAAAATACTGTGTTACAAAATTTATACACACATAAAAAAGACAGTATAATGCATCAAAATCAAAATACTTCAGTTGACCAGATCTGAGTTTTGGGGTGTTGGTATCTTTTTCAAGGCAAACAGACTTTCAAGACTTCAACATTTCTTCCTGACTCAAAACAGACAAAATTTTGGCAGCCTTGCCTTTTTTCAGTGAGACATGAAGGCTGTTTCACACGTGGCTTTGCCAACTAAGCATCACTGAGGAAAAAATTACCCTCATGTGTAGAGAGAGGGCAGATTTTTCTCCTTCCATGCCCCACACTCTGTGACAGCCCCTCAAGACCATGGTGGTGGCCACAGAAGAAAAGGTTCTGCTGTGTGACCAGGGCCACCCTCTGCCCATCCCATCCCAATGGGAAATCTCAACCACTGTGTTCTCCTGGCTCTCACAGGGCTGGAAGCAATCACAAGGGTTACCAAGCCTCATGCTGCTGAGGAAGCACATCATCATCACTCTCACCAATTCCTTAGTTTTCTCACAAAACTACTTTTGTTTCTTTTCTTCCCACCATATTTGCAGAGGAGCCTCTTCCCCCTAAAGGCTGCAGTTCTCTAACCTGCACGGTGCCTACAGCCACACCAAGTTGGTTCATTAGCTCAAACAGCTGTTCTATTCATGTGTTTAAAGAGCAAGATTACTTTTAAGTTTGCCCATTACACCTGAAAAAAACAAGGCAAGCCCTCTTTTGTTTCCCTCTTGTATAGCAGTTTCTCATCACACCATTGTTTTTCCACACCTTGCCCTGCTATCAGAAAAAAAATTAAAATCAAGTAACAGGCAAGACAGCTCTCACTGGCCACCCCCTTTGCTCTTTTTTCAATGTGTGGCCCAACCACAAATGTTTATTTTCACAAATGGTGCCTAACCTCCACAAATGCAGAATATTTCAGCCTTTTCAGTGTGGCTGCTAACAGATTTATCACCTCCATCCATTACTCAGTCTCACACTTAAGATTAATCCAGTTTGTCATACATTGAGAAGAAGACCATGTTGAGGCTGAGTTTTTCCCAGAAATTAAACTTCCAGCAGCACACAAAAGAAAACAAGGTACAACTACACCTGACAAGGACCCTTCCATCTGCTCCAAAGAGCCAGGCATAGGTATCCACCACATTCCAGCATCCATATGGATCAATGCCCAAGGGGAGACCAAAAGCCCTTACAATGGCACCACAAACTTCATACGGTCATCAGGCTCAGCCTGGCAAACGTGGGTTTGTTTTCCTCATGAGCTTTTCCTTCTGCACTTGAAACATGTAGGAAATGCTGTAGTGCCTCTGCAACCAGGATGCTCCTTACACCAGAATCATGTTAATCCACAGCCAGGATCATTGTATCCCACAAAGAGGTAGAGGTTGTGGTCGCCATCCCCAGCCCAACCTCCCCTCTTAGGCACTTATGTATATTGTTTGAGGATAATAAGCCTTTAAATCATTGCTTTCAAGAGTCTGCAGCTTTCAACAAATAAGATGGGGTCTTAGTTTGGTTTTATATTTTGGGAAGGAGAAGGAGGGAGGCTCTGATATTGCCAAAATAAAAAAAAAAAATCCAACAAAGTAAAAAAAAAAAAAATTGCTTATCAATATCAGTAGCTTGAACTAGCATTTTATTTTATTTGTATACAGTGACAACATCCAGGTAAGAATAATAATAAAGTACTAAGTGTCACACGCTCAAAAGTAATGTTTTCTAGGTAAAAAGCACTTGCAAAGACAAATCAGCATCGCAATTTCATTCATACTCAAATGTGAGGAAATGAGTTGGCACAACTGACAACTCCATCTTTTTGACATATTTGTAATTTGCTTTAAAAAAGTAATGCAAACACGAAGTAAAAATGTTCAACATAGAGGATAAAGAAACACACGATCAATGTCTCCCACTCCACGCAGCTGGAGGTGACACATTCCCTCAAACATGGTATTTATCTTGGCATTTCTAAATTATTCAGTGTTATTACTATTTTTTTCCTAAAGACGTGCCAAGGTATTACTTTCCAAATTACTGGCCTCTCTTCTTAGTTACCTGTAATTTCCATCACCCGTGAAAGTCAGGGCAATCATGTGGAACTAAAGGCTGAAGCGTGAGGGACTGTTTGCTCATGAACCCCATGGCCTTGAGGGTGCCACAGCTCCAGGAATCCTCCAAGAACACACCGTGAGAGCTGCTGCCCATATGAAAGGAGCTGAGATCAGAAAGAGGGGAAGGAAAGCCAAGTCATGGGGCTGCCACTTCGCAGGGATTGTCCAGGAGAAGAGGTGAGTGAGGGGCTCTGGACATTGACTGACCAATGCCCACACTCTCCCACCACCCCAGCAAGCAGGTTGTATGAGAAATTCACCACCTTGCACATGGCTATGGCCTCTGCAGAACATATTGCCTAAACAAGTGACAATTGTTTGGCACTTGCAAGAAATTTGGCCAAGCCCCGTTAGAAGATGCTGTTTGGAATCATGTTGATGCGTCATCCCCTTGCCATGGTATTTTTAGAGATATGTGATTTCTAGCCCTTCCCAGGGTAGAAAAAAAATCCCACTCTGGCCATGATGGGCACATGTCAAGGAAAAGCAGCCATGTAGGCACCATTGTACTATGAATATGTAGCAAGTGCTGGCTTACTTTTGCTGCAAAACAGAGGGAGCAGACACACAGAACATTTGGATCCAGATCTTCTTCCTTCAGGTACCAACTTTAAACACTTTGCAACAGCTAAAGCAGCACAAGGACTCCACATTCAGTTCTGAACTTCTCCCTAACCTTTGTGGTGGCATTAGCATAAGGCAAGGAGACATATTTTGACTCCCATCTGTGCAAATCCTCCCCGTGCTGCAGAATCAACATTCTGTCAACCAATTATTTTATGCTGTATCACAGCACCGGGGTGGGGGGGAGAGATGAGGGGGAATCATCACACCTACAATCAAAAGAGCAAGGTTTTGCAACATAGCATGTACTAAAGATGTCTGTCTTAAGTCAAACTAGCAGCCATATTTTATTCAAGAAGCATGTAAACAAATCTGGCACATTCATTATAAAAAAAATTGTGTACCTAGCATGTTCATCACATTTCAGATATTCCATTCCTCCCTCCCCACTGAGCTCCATGGAGACAAGTCAATCACAGTTAACCATCTGGTAATCCTTAGCCCAGGCTGTGCAGCTGCTACCTACCATTTTTAATCAGGGCTATGTCTTCCATTCATGCTAAATAGGAGGCACGAACAGCTGCTTGGCCAACACTTTGAAGCAAGCTCTCTCTCTCTCTCTCTTTAGTATTCCTGGCTTCTCTTCCTTTCAGCTTTACATTTTGCCCATGTTTTACGAGCATTCACTTTAAAAAAAAAAAAAAAAAAAAAAAAAAAAAAAAAAAAAAAAAAAAAAAAAAAAAAAAAAAAAAAAAAAAAAAAAAAAAAAAAAAAAAAAAAAAAAAAAAAAAAAAAGCAATAGTGAAACAAGAGGAAAACGCTTCTGATCATTAAATCTTTAGAGGGTATATCTGCTCTAAACAAGGTCCTAGGGGACACAGAGTGCAATCACAGTCTCTGATTTTAGAAAGTAAAAATCAGTGTGTCCATGGAATATGTTGTTTTGTTGTTGTTTTTTTTTTTTTCACCTACAGAGTGCTGCAGAAAGGTTCTCCATTGCACATTTCAGGTAAAGAAGCTTCAAGGATCTGAGAGGGAAGATAAATTTAAATTAAGAATATAAGGATTAATCTTTAAAATGGGTGCAGTACTTCCTGGTCTTACAGGAAAGGTTTCCTGCTGGCTTTCCTGTATCCCAGCCCCCAAGCAGAAGCCTCCCTGCCTCCAGGAGATGCAGGAAAAGGGCACATGCCAAAAGCTTGATATCCAAAATCACAACCCAATCAGGCTGTCTCACCTCCTTTGCTCAGATCGAGAGGAGACGCTCCCCTGTGAACCACATCTTAAGCTTCTCCCATCATCCAAAAACCATAAGGTTTATTTTTGTAGGAAATTCAACTGTTATGGCAACCAAATCTTTTCCAGGGATCTGAATAGTATAGCATCAACACGACAGTATCCCAGCTGCAACTGCTCCAGAAGGCAGCACTTATCCTGCCCGGGTGATGGGTACCAGCCCAGCTGCAAACATCTCACCACAATAATGTGAAAAAAATACCAACTTTTATCCATTGCCAGTGGTAGATCTGGTGCAAAGTCAGGGAGACAGTCATGGCAATCTGTGGTGATGGCACCTGGTAGGAATGACTCAGAGAGAATCAGAACCCAGCCCAGCAGGATTTTTACACGGATTGTGCAGGTGCAGACACTGAGGTATTAGTTGAGCCTATTTGTTTAGGCCAACCCCTCCAGCACAGGTGCTTCTCTAAAACATCTTTGCATTTGTTTTTCCTGAAATCCTCCTTCAACCACAAGATGTGTTACCCATATTGGCCTTTTAAGGAGAGTAGAATCTTGGGATATGGAAATCACCCAAACACCATGCAACAACAACAGTCACAATTTATACTCCCAGAGCGTTAATGTTGTAACACTGTAGAACATTGTTACTTGCTCAGCCTACCAGCAGACAAAAACAACACGAAGGTCATACTGAAAATAATCATCATAATAATAATAACAACAGCAACAATAATAATAGACAAAATGCTATATCTGTTAGAAAACACTGTCTTTATTAATGACATGTCACTGGAGTGGTAAAAATCTTACATGGGTTAATCAATTAGTTTGCCTTAACAGAAAATAAACAGAGGACATTTTCAGTACTGAGCAGTGCCCAGTGGTTAATGCAACCATGCATCCCTCCAAGCCCACCATGAATTCAGCATTTAACTTCCAAGAGTTTGCCACAAGTAAAAAAAATTGAGAAATAAGTTAGATGACAGGATGGTGTTTCATCTTGTGGAGGGAAAATTCCTCCAAAACATAAACATGTCAGGGCAAATTTTAAGAGAAAATAAAAAAAGTCTAGAACCGTGGTAGAAGGACCCTGTGAAAAAATAGCTCTAGGATAATGAGTGCCATCAAATCGATAAGGTTCACTTCTCTTTATGGCCTTTATGCATTCATACACAGAAAATTACTGCAAACATTCTGCTTTAATGGCATTTTAGTATTTCATTGGGGATAAAAACAGTCTTTGCTGTATCTAAATGTGCAGATTCACTTCAATTCTTACATCAATCAGACTAGATTGGAAGAATAAAATATGAACACTGTGTTAGCCCTTCTAAAAAGACTTGTTTCAACCAAAAATATCCTCCTCATGAGCGATGGATCAATGTATGTACATCTCTAGACAATGATCAGGCTGAAAGCAGTGAAAATGGAGCAAGAGAGGTGTGCAAAGAAGATAAACAGCCAGTGAAAAGCATGAGTATGGATGATTCCTTGACTGGAAAAATAATGCATAATACAGCAGAACACTATTCTGCCAAACCAACCAAACTAAACTGGAACCATGTGCTGTACATATTAAACTGGCCCTTGCTATCTTCTGCTTGTAGGTCAATATTCCCAGTCTCCAAATTCTGTGTATGTTCTCTGACAAACTCTGATGCAGCCCCCTACTTGTGCATCCCTTCACAGAAGTGAATAAAATTTAAATTTAAGGATAGAAAACACCTAAAAAACCAGTCACGAATTTGCATACACTGACAACAAGCAGCACCAAACTAGAGGAGAATTAGAGACCATGAGACCCAGTCCATTTTATGGTACTTGCTCTGATTCTGCCAGCTGCTCTACGGACAACGCTGAAAACAACAACGCTTTTCCAGAAGTGATGATGTGCAGAAACTCGGGCTCAGCAGCTCTTACACAAACTACCACATGCCAAAAAAGTGCAGAAAACACCTCCCATGACTGAAGTGAAGATCAAAAGGTGTCCTCAGTCACTGTAATGCTACAAAGTTGTAAAAAGCCCAGCTTTGCAGCCAAATACTCTCACAAATTACCCTAAGCAGCAATGTCCATGCTGTAGCCAGTGGTTGCTATTTTTGGCAGAAAAGCTGATTCTCTGATGACACTGCTGCTACACCAAAAGGGACTGTCTTTTCCGGTGAGAAACCACTTCCCTGAGCCTTTGATTTCACAGTTCCAAAATGAGGTAACTGATGTTACCCCTTCCCCAAGCCAGGGATGTCTCCTATGTTTGGGAAAAGCTCATGGCTCTCAAACCCCTGGATAGGCAAGTGAAATCAGTGAAGTACCATTAATCCTCGCAGCAATTAATGCAGTATGGGGCAATCCCTGGACAGACAGACATCCACCACTGAAAACACTCAGAATGGCTCCATGCTTCCACACAGGCATAAAATGTGCATGTCTACCTCAGATTTTAAAAAGTACAGTGTGCAAATAGGAGACCTGCTGGGATGATGAGCACAAAACCCATGCAATGAAGGGCTTGGACTTAACACCGGGAAGGGTATGGATTTAATGATTCAATCACATGGAGGGTTTTTTGTCATAACACCTTCTCTTTGGGAAAAATCCCATTTTTTACAGAACACGGTCACAATAAGGAAAGCATTCTTCCTTAGTTTTACCCCTGAGTAAAAACCAACTTGGAATCTATGTTGGTTGAGACACAACCAAATCACAACCTGCCAGATGTGAGCTATAATAACAGTGGTGGTGATGATTTTGAGTTTGTTTTTTCCCCTCCCCACCAAGTATACTAGTTATGAAGCAGAGACTGAAAGGACTGAAAGTGAATTTCAGCATCTTTGAGTAAGAAAACAGAATGAACTAGAAGTCTGGAAAAATAACTTGTGACTAATATGCAGATTTTATCAGCTTGTGGATCGGAAGCCACAGTTTGCTGGAAGTTGTCTCCTTTTTTTTGCTAATTTGCCTCAGATGAAAAAGGCACTTGTGTTCTCTCTAAGTGAATGCTTTGCCTCAGTGCCTTTTGCATCATATGCTCAAGTTAGCAGTTACTATTGATAGAATGGGAAAGAATTACAATTCTTAAGATTTCATAAAAATTCTTCTTAAGCCTGAATGCTGTAGAATTTAATTTATAATTCAGATATTTGCACTCAAACATCAGTCCTGGAACCTTTCCATGCAACATAGATGGAATCTTATTTAAATAAAGCCTGCAGTGGTGTGTGTGTGTTCAGTCTGTGGTCTCACTGGAGCCTGCACACAGGCATGAGAGCTGGCAATGACCATAAAACAGTGGAAGTGTTCAGGCTATTTTACACCAAATGTCCAGTGGGACACCTGAAAACCGCTAATTTGGAAGAGAATAGACACATGACTTGAGAGAAGCGTGCTCTGTGGCCGTTAGCTGAAACCCCAGGTGTATCTGTGAGGAGCAGAGAGAGCTGGCTCAGCAAGAGGGTAAAGACTGGGGAATCAACGCCTCACAAGTGAAGGATGACCACACTCTTCATCTCAAGCATTTCTTGAACGCACTAGTTAAGATATGGGGAGCTGAAATCATCAGTCATAGCCTGCAAAAGGGGCAAAACCTGTATCACAGCATTATTCCTGCAGGACTCTCAACCACAGGTTTCTGCAAGGGTCAAACCCTTGGTTTCCTCTGGCCTTATAAAAAAACCACCAAAAGGACACCAAAAAACCCAACCCTGGAGAGCATCTCAGAGGGTCTGTGACAGCAGGGACACATGCTGACAGACCATTACCCTACCCCAGGTGTCAGTGCAGCACTGGGAGATTTGGGGAGAAAGTTCAGAAGATGGTGAATCTGGAACTAGCTCTGTTCCTGCCCTCCCTCCCCTCTGAGTCTGCAGCCACACCACAGATGAGATGTACAACAGAGAAAGTGTAGATGGGCCTCTGTTCTCTGTATCTCTACTGCTCTGATTTGAGAATTTTTCCAGGCTTTTCAACCAGAAAATGCTAACTATGCCAAACTTTGATCCCATCAGTATGAACACAGTATATAACTGATTTCCATGTTTTTAGGCATGCAATGCACTAAAGGCACCCAACAAGGAAGTATATGCATCTAGCCATAGGAATGCCTTTGTTACACTCCAGGACTGTAACTATGAATTAGACCTGGAAGCAAAACATCCATTTCCTAGGCTTTTTTCTAAAGCACCATGGTATGGATAGAGGCAGATACACGAGCTCAGGCAATCTCTTAGACAAAGTGACTAAAGCTATCAAAATATGTATGACCGGGTAAGCAACGTGATACTGTCACTCAGTTAACAACACCACAAATGAGAATGTAACACAGAAAATGTATCCCTGAGGAGTGTGAACATACGTTAACTCCTTGATGCTCTTCACAGTCCATTATCAGCTACAGAAGGCAGGCCATAATAATCCAAATTGCCAGCATCAAGGATTAAAGACACAATACACATCCATAATCAATTTCAATTATAACAATCACCTTGCCAACGGATCAGGAGCTAATTGGATCAATAAGTGAATTCCCATCAAGTGCAATGAGCTGCACGTTCAGCAGGGTAAGTTATACCTTCCTATGGCTACAGGAAGAGAGTTTGTTCTCAGCATTATTAGGAGAAGATCACTTTTAAATTGGCTGGAGCTGCAGATCCCAGCAGTGCCAGCCCTTTGTGTCCCAAAGGCTCGCTGCGAAGGGCAAGCTCTCAGAGTGGCTGCAGAGAGCCTACGTACCCACCGCAGCGGTCTTCATTATAATCAGTATTTGAAGCATAAAACATTCAACAACAGGATATTTTAACTCCTCAGACCAGTCAATTATGTTTGCTGAGTTAGACTGTGTGACTGAGTTGGTAAGTGCAATGAAGGAATAAGAGTGAAACAAAAGTCCTGTTTAAAATAGGTCGCTCCTTTAGAAAATTTTGTAATTACACACTGCAAATACATTTGCATGTTCAATGAGTAGTACATGTTTCTTGCGATGAGAAAGCCTAAAAGAGCTTAATCAAAGCCTAGGCTTATCAGCAAAGGCTAATTGGCTTCCATAGTGCATCATCCAGCAGAATCTAGCGTTAGTGCAAGCTTCGCCAACCATTAGTTGGCAGAAAATCCCAATTTATTTTGATAACAGAGGTCTTACCTCCAGGGGTTTCCATGACCACATAATCAGGTGGTGCATCAGTGGCCCGTCCCATGCCCTCCAGTCAGCATCACTCAGTTAATCAGCTCGACAGCCAGGGAAGATGGGAACTGACCATGATGCAAAGTAATTTGGGAAGGAAGAAAGGTACAAGGGTGATACATAATGAGTTGAAATCTTTTTCTTTTAAGAAAGAGTGCAAAATAGAAACTAATTAATAAACTGCCATGAGTAAAGCAACCCAAAACCACAAAATAATGATGGATTGAAGTCTTCCCTACAGCAAGCTGTCATCTCAGTTTGTGAACTGTAAGATTGATTTCCCCAGCGCCAAGCAAAGAAACAGCCCTTTTTTCTCTTATTTAGACTTCATATTTTAGCTTCTGAGTCTTCTTTACACTAAGTTGGGTCTGTAGGCGAGGAATAAACTTAACCCTTCTATTGCTAGGCATGATCTGACTGTACAAAAACGTGGAATTATTCTAGAGAAGAACATCTTAGTGCTTCAAGACTTGGATTTCCACCAGGATGACACATGACAACAAATGACAACATCTACAGAAAGTCAGACCTTATGGGGAGTGAAGGTTAAACACATTTAATGTAAAGATTAATTTATTCATAAAACAATTAATCTGAAAACATCTTACATTTGTGCCACAGCTTGAAATTGTATAGTAGAAAGTATAACAAGATGTTATTGGCTCGGTGCAAAACAAAAGCAAGGAGCTAGAACCAGAATTTATTGCCATACAAAACCTTGTGTGCAGGAAATATTGCCATTTTGATTCAGTGACTAATTCAAGGGTGAAGAGTCAAGTCCCACCAGGATCACCTGTAATCATCTTGTGGCTGCGTCCCACCAGGCCACAGAAAAATGTCATCATCTTGGAATCTCAAATAGCTATCAAAAAGGCAACAAGACAGCTCTGTAAGCATTATACTCATCAATACAGCACTTAATTGCTGAGAACCTGAGCTAATTAGCACTGCCCCACTGATAGCACTGCATTAGGATCCAACCCATCCCCTCCACATGGCACTGCCTGATGTTGAGAAGGTCCCCACAGCTCATCCAGCACCGGCCAAGTCGTACTGTGATGACACAAAGCTCATGCCCCAATTGTGTTTGTCATTCAAATCACCCAACTACAAAACTCAGCTACAACGGTTAAACACAAGCAAAACAATCTAATTTTGTGCTTCACAAGATCAACCAAGAGTCCCCTCACCGTCAGTAAATCCAAGAGGCAGACCTGAGCGATTAGGACCGCGTGTTTCCTAGGTGATAAGCCTTTCATTTTTCTGGAAGACATTTGAAATAGAGCATAGGAAGATTAATCCTCCCCAGAGAAGGGAAAGTTCACTGACTAATTTCTCTTGCATTTAGATGTAATAATTAGGCGTATTGATTCTTCTGCTTTGTTCCTTACCATCATAATGAAATAATTAAGACAACTTCAAGGAAATATTTGAAAGCTCATTTCACATTGTCTCTTCAAACAGGGGCCACCTAACACTCATGCGCACACTCAAAGGGAAAAGCAAAGGCAGGCTCTCACCTTATTTATCTCTGTTATTCATCAGGCATCAACTTCAGGCAGCAAAGTGCTGCCTCAGGCTCCACTCCATTTGCTGCCTATCATGGCCACGAACAGCAACACAAATGAGATCCATCTGGTGCGACCAGGACACACATTGCTCTGCTGAGCTCTCACAGCAGCTCGTTATCAAGGGGGAGTGGAGAGAGGTTGACCCCCTCCAAGACTTATGAAGAAAAAAGGGGCAATATTTGTAATTCCCCTCGCAGAATCTCGTGGTAGCATCCTTACAAAATATTATGCAAATGTTATTTCCAGTTCAAATTTTTAGGTTTAAGATTCTTGGAAGATAATGCTGAAGTGCCTAAACTGAAGAGTACTCATGATCTCCACTCTTTCAGACAGCAGCAAGACCAGGTTTTTCAAATACAAGTGTGAAATTATTCATGAAGGGCTCAATCTTTGCATCCACGGGGGAAAACAACCACCTGAGGACCCTGATGGTCCTCAAAGGTGTACAGCTTGGATGTATCAGGGCCTGAACTGTGTGCATTGTGCACATCTGCATGGATACTCGAGGAGAGCAGAAACTGGAACAATTATTAGAAGGATGAATGAAGACATTAAACATGTAAAAAGTTATGAGAAAAGCCACTTAAATTGAAAAGGATTTTCTCATGTCTAATTCAACATTACTAATTCAACAGTTGATAAGAGTCCTCTGATCTCTCCAGCATGTCTCAGATTTAAATAATTTTCAGCCTTTTTGTATTAAATAGCCTTTCAAATATTAATCTTGTAAAAACACAGGGAAATGCATATGCATTTAAAAACACGCTTGCTTCAAATACACCACTAAGCCAAGCTGATAAAAAATCACGGTCTCCCAGCCCCTGAGGGGCAAAGCCAATGACTGATAAGAAAGAGATCACTCCCCTAAAAGCATGAAGATATGATGTCCTGGAATATGACACCAGATGTGTTAGATGTGGACGAGCATTGAGGTCCAAAGTGAGCGCTGAACTTTCCAGAAGTGAGGCATTTACTGCAGACTGTTATCACTGGAGTATCCTGACCCAAGAAGTGAAGTCACAGCATTCTCCACCTTCTCTTCATGTAAGAGAAGCCAGACCCTGAGGACTGATACAGCTCTGGCAGAGTACTAGCTGTTAACATTTAATAGGCGTCTCCTGTATCCACTGGTCACCCTGACAGCAGGAAACCAATGTTTATGATTGAACACTTCAAACGGAATTCTTAGATGTGGCTACCTCTCAACAGGAGGAAACATCTGAAGAATGTGTTTTTCTTATATTTTTACTCCCTGAGAAATGAAGGGTGTTTTCTGTATGACTCACATCCATGTTTTTCACTTGCGATATTTTTAAACTGAGATCCAGCACTGATTGAAGTGCAAAAAGTATGACTTTTCTCCTGTCCTACCCTGAAGGGCCCTTCAGCCAGAGACAGGTGACAGTAGGAACTAGGAATAGGTCATCTCCAGGTTTACAATGTGGACAGAAAGCCTAAAAGAAATAGCTTTGGAATTTATGAATGTCAGCCATATGTGAAAGCTAAAAGGTTTAATGAAAAAAGAAGTACATAGACCCATTTCCTATGAGAATGTCATGTATATTTGAAAATAAGCAGATAAACCCATCCACAATAAGGGCTCCTTTCTCTTCCCTCTAGTCAAAAGTATCTTTACAGTGTAGCTGAGAGCTAAATTTAAAAAAATGCAATTAATCAAGTACACAATTCAAGGAGATATTCTCATGACAAGTGATCCAGTGCATATTGTTTACAGGAATTTCCTCTTGCTGCACATTCCTTCCCAAATTCAGAGGCTTATATGAGGGCACCATGGAGAAATCCCTGCCTGTGGGAGCTGCACCCAGACTGTGCAAGTCTTAACTGTTCAGGCCTCAAAACGTCAAAAGATGCAGAAAAAAAAAATCACAACCAATAATGACAAAAAAGTTTCAATGCTTCGAAACTGGTCCTTAAAGTACAGCTTCTCTTTCAGCTTGGAGAAGGATGAAGGGCTCCTTGCTGGAGCAAGGCTCACCATGAAATCTTGTTGGCTGGGCTAAAACATCTTTAACATCAGGCCAATGTAAAAGCTGCCTTTCTTTAAATACAGTTTAGTTTCTTTAAAGCATCATTCAAGAGACCTAAATGCCAGCCCCAAGCTCAGACACAACTAACTGTTCAATGGAAAATCATGGGCAAGATTTTGCTCTGGGCAGAAGGAGTTTGATAATGGTTTTGCGAAATATTTTTTTATTCAGGGACAAGAAAGGAAAGGAAGGCTGAGGCAGAAGAACCACACAATCAGTCAGAGCAACAATAAAACCTGGAAACTTGAGAAATGGTAAGAGAGGGGCTTCTGCCCAGCCAGGGGGAAGGCACCTGCAGAGGGTGTTGCTCATAGGACACACAAGCGCACCAGGCTCCTCTGTACTGCCAGTTTGAATAAACAGGAATGAATCACCAAAACATCTGAAGCAACTTCTTCTTTTAAAAGAATAACCTGCAAAGAACTGAAAACCTGGCTAATGATTAAGATCAAAAGGGGTAACATCAACACAGAAACCTATTCAGTCTACACAAAAACGTCTCCAGCTCTCCAAGCAACGGGGAATAAACTATTTTCTTTGCAGTAGCCCAGAACTGTACAAGATAGAGAGTTTGAATACATTCCTATTCAGATAAGTTATCTCTTCCCCTCCCCACCAGCAGCTTTTAAAAGATGCATCTTGAACTTACAGCACTGGAGGGCTTTTTCTTCTCAAGATTTTTAATTCACTGGCAACATAAAGACCTTTAGCAATTTACAGTGTGAAGAGCACTTTCTCTTCAGATTGCCCTGTTTTGAGTCAGTTTGTACATTATGGTTACTTCATTACTTACATTGCATTACACAGGGGCAGACGAAGCAGCCGCGCTCCTTTCTTGCAGCAGATGTGCCCCGGGGCCGGCACGAGCCAGAGAAATAATAAATTCCCAGGGCCCTACATCAGGAGCAGAGACTGGGCTGCTTCACCCCAACTGCCCCTCTGCAGTGCTGAGCCAGACAACCCACCTCTTACCCTCCTGCTAGCTTCAGAGTGGGGTAAATTGGAGGTACACTGCAAAGGAGGCACACTAATCAAGGCGTTGCAATTAGCAAAACAAAATAAAATAAAAAAAAAAAAGAAAAAGAAAAAACAAACCAACCAACCAAAGAAACCAACAAAACAAAAAAACCCAAAACCTGTGGGAGACATCCAAATTCTGTTGAACTATGAAAGGAACACTAGAAGGACCAGAATATATTCCTTCCTGTTTCTTGCCATGATGGCCTCAGGTATTTATCCTCCTGTAAGTCAGAGGGACACAAGCCAGACTCCTCAAACCTTGACACTATGCTCCCTCACGTAGTTTTGGTAACAGCTGCACCAGGGGTTGAGTCATAAATTTCAGGTTTAGTAATCGTGACCAACCAATGCACAAAGCCTTTACCCTGTTACTCACTTACTGCCTAGCAAAACGGCATCTTGTCCAGAAAATCCCAAGGGTTTTCTTTGGACATATTCAAAACAGGATGTTCCCACCATAATGATGCCTAATTCCTGACTGCTGCTTCTGCAAGAAGCCTCTTTTCCATGAGCCTTTTCTATCTCTACATGCTACACATTGGCTTTAAACATCACAGACAACACAGGTGGTAAAATCCAGAATACACTGCAAGAATCTCACTCTCCTCTTTGAAGGCACCTGTGCCTTCTTGGTAGGGTAGTGAGCTGATGCAATTCCAGGAGGCCAGTCTATAGGGAATACGTGTGCACTATACGTGGCACATTGAATCTGATTTCACTGCATACCACCATATGGAACAGAATCTCAGCGGCATCAAACGTTTACCTAAACTCCATTAATGTCTTCTGCAAGCCAATATTTATAGCATACACACCAGTAGCTGCTGTCAGAGTGTGTATAAATGTTAAACTGAACTGTTAAAGAAACATAATGACAGATGTAGAGATGCTGAAGAGTGCAATCTATTCTAATTTATGATAATTTATTTCCATCATCTGGAGCCCTATTCAGAAGAGAAAGCTGAATGCATCCCAAAGCGCATCACGGGGTGGAGTTTAAAAATCCCCAGGAAAAAAAAAATCTCTTTTAAATGAGCAAGGGTACTCTTGTCCTCACACCCAGGACATGCTTAGCAATCTCTCTGTGCAGAAGCAATACAGATGTGGGGTACTCAAGTCCTGCCTCTTGGCAGCCCAGTGACACGCAGGTTTTAATGCAAGTTGGGAATAGCTGGGAACTGTTTGTCCCATGAGAGATGTCTGATTATTGCTGAGTCACTACTTTTGGGGGACTAAACTGCGTAATAAACATTTATGAGCTCTGTCAGAGCCTCTCCAGCTGCATGAACAACCAATGCTGCTGCACCCATGGGTGGCCAGAACTAATGAGCACATAAACAAAGAGATGGAAAACTGTTTTTAGAAATGAGTGACCTATGCCATGGTGAGCTATGACAGAAAGAGCTTTTCTATTTGATTCATCAGCAACACAGTCTGTGCTGGATTGGTTCTGCCACAAGATCCAAACCCCATGGTGACAGCACTTGTTTCCCACAGTGGGGACCACCACCCGGCTGCAGAGGACCGCAGGCGAGGATCTCATTTCCATGGCATCGTCCCTCCCTGGGAAGCGCCGTAACGCGCGGGGCGGCGGCAGGAGGCTTTCTGCCCCGTGGCACAGCCAGCGTCCCCTGCATATGTCAGCCCGCCATGAAGCCAGCTCCTGCTGCCTGCCAGGGCCTCGCAATCTGGATAGGCACAGATTTTGTGCTGGAACGGGCGCCCTCTCTGCAGAGCCGCCTGCCACGAGTGACAGGCTGGCACGGCAGCAGCGGGGCCGCACGCAGACCGTGGAGCCAACGCAGCAAAACCAGGAGGCTTAGGAATGCTCTGCTCAGTGGACCGTGCTGCCTCAGTGTGGCTCTGGAAAACTCCACCTTTGGCGCCAAAAACAGGGCAAGGCACACACTATACGCATAGGCTACAACACCAGCTTGCACGCATTGACACAGAAGTCAGATGACAAATTTCCACCAAAACAATTTTCTAAATTTTAGACTCACTGTCTTGTTCGAAAAAAGTTGTCGTATCTCAAAAAATGTTGACTCTTCTTTGCAAATCCCAGTGCTGAGGGCTTGCAACATCTACCCTGGAAGCACCACAGCTGTGCCATCAAGGAGTTTGGGTTGGCCCCTTATACTGCCCCTGCTCTGGAAATCAGGCGCCACAGCCAGACTACACCATTCCAGTGGGCAGGAGGGTCCCCCTTGATGTGATCCCTCAGCAACTCCTCCAGAAAGAGTTAGCCTAGGCCATCACAGCAGGGTGTGCAGAGAAGGAGGATATGACCCCATCACCATTTTTGTACAGAATATGTCTTTATAGAAATATTTTGTGCTGAAATATTGTAGTTTCTGGCACAAATATTTCTTCAGTCATGATCTCACCAGAATGCCAGTTTTCCAAGAAAATTTCGATTGAAACTTCTTTTTTCCTCAAGGAAATGGAATTTCTTTTCCCAAATCAGCTCTACCAATAACTCTTCCCTGACGTCTTAGGTACAGCCCAAATCGCAAAAGACAAATATTCCACATGATCCTCAACCACCTGCCCCAGCCTATAATCCATGAGGAAACTCTCTCTAACACCTTTCCTTCCCATGAACACACTGCCTGCTTCCAGTTCACTTCCCTCCTCCTGCCAATACCGAAGCCCAGCCACAAAAACCCCAGGGGAAACGACCTGTAACCATGTCTTATTTGAAGACTTTTCCACACACTTAGAAATGGGCTGTGTTGTTGGGGCTGCTTGGCTGAAGCTGCTCGGTGCCCACGTTGTGCCTGGCTGCACAGAAAGGCAGCTGCTGCCAAACGCTCCCAAAACGGGCACTGGGCCGGGACCACTCGATGGATGTGCCCAGTCAACATCACACAGCGTTGCTTCTGCTCTCTGACTGAAGAATCAAAGTTTATTAATTATTCCACTTGAAATTAAATCTGTTTTGCAATAAAATCTCCACTCTTGGCCTCAACCCTCTCAGTGAGTAAATCCATCAAGGAAATCCTTCTCACAGCACTGTTCACAGAAGTAGATTAAAAAAGGAGGAGAGAATATGTTCAGAGAGAAGCTCTACTCAGTCACACTCATGAGTAATCTCCCTGTCCACATGCCTGTGGTCACCAGTTGGAAGAGGCAGCTTGAGATGCGCTCGGTACTCCGCAGTGTGCAGCTTTTGCACTTCTATCCATCCTCAGATGCATCCTTGTGTCTGCATGCAAGATTGGAACAAAACACTGCTACGACACAACAGCACATACCACGTATATCAGCTTGCCGAGATCAAAGGCACACAGCAGCAAAGAATTTAATTAAAATGTTAAAATTAAACAGGAAGGCATCCATTGTTTAATTTTTTGGCAGGCATGCTCTTTCAAACCGGGACCTAATTCCATTCCAGCATGCTGACTGCCCTTGGAGATGACAATCAGGAGAGTTCTGCCGGATTTATCGGCTGCTGGATTTGGCGGTGGGGGAATCCCACGCTTGCTTTGGCTTTCAGGCACAATCTCTAAAAAAGCACTTGGAGAAACAGCTCAACTTCAAAGGAAAATTATTGCAATATACATATTCTGCAGTAATAAGCCCATTTCCAGTATCAAACCTAAGCCCATTGGGCTGTGCATGAGATACCTCCCTGTTGGGACTATAAGGGGGAATAATACCCACGGGGGTGTGACCTTGCCATGTTCAACTGCTTCAAGCCACCCCTCTCCCCATACAAAGCCTGTTTTAAATAGGATAAAAAACTGATACAGAGCAATAGGTTTCTGTGTGCAACACAGCCTCTGCATGGGAGGAGCAGGGATAACTAAAGATGTGGTTTTAGACTCACACACAGATGGGGGGACTTGTTTGGTTTTGCTTCAAGCATACCTCCAGCACACAGCCAGGGAGAGGATTTTCTGAAAATAGTTCAAGTAAGGCTCAAGTTTGCTTGTTAAATAACTGTAAGATATTTCCTGGCATCCTGAGGTATTTTGATTTGAATGTTTGAGGCAGCTATAAGCCCTAATAGGACCCACTTCAGGGAGACTGAACCAAGAAGCCAGTTATCTCCTTGGTTTTTGGAACCTAGCAAGAAAGATATTGCTACTTCTATAGTATTATTTGAGATATCACAGAGGCTTTTCACCTAATATTATGAAGACTGTCAAATGCAGTGTCAAATATGGGTTCCAATACAAACACCCAACGTGCATGTGACAAAGGATTTGAGCTGAGGTTTATCACTTCAAGCCAAAGACACTTTGGATTTGCATCACCTGAGAAATTACACAGGTGGGCAAAGCATTAACATCAGGAAAAGGGAAGTCTAAGGACTCACACAATAAACTTTGAAATTCAAAAGGTTACTGAAGAGGTGTTACTATAAATTACTTCTTGATGTATCAATGATCTTGCCCATGCTGGGTAACATTTCTTTCTGAAATCTTCTGGGCAGAATTTCACCCTCAATACTTCAGGTTTTCAAGTACTTCTAGTGAATATTCAGTCAGGCTGTTTGCAGCAGGCTCTGGTATTTCTCATAGAATAAAGATCAAGTTGACAGGTAGGAACTTTTGCAAGAGAG
Source organism: Empidonax traillii (assembly GCF_003031625.1). Taxonomy (NCBI): domain Eukaryota; kingdom Metazoa; phylum Chordata; class Aves; order Passeriformes; family Tyrannidae; genus Empidonax; species Empidonax traillii. The sequence continues at coordinate 92,243 of NW_020955544.1, read as the reverse complement.
CCAAATCAGATTTATTTCTGACAGCGGGTCTGAGACTGTGCACCTCTCATCTGAAAATGTATAACATTTCATTGAAATCTTCCTGCTTCAGCTTTTCTCCTGCTTCCTTAACATGGAGAAACAGGAGACTACCTCCCCACAGGATGCTTACTGGGCTCTTCTTATCAAAGAGTCATTTCCAATCGCCCAGCAAAAGCCCTCTGTGTAGTGTCATGGTTTCTGATTACTCTGAAAACATCCTCACTAACTTCTGCCTTGTGCTGTCCCTGACAAAAGGGGGACTGAGACATCTGCATGAGGACTCATCCAGAAACAGGAGCCCACAGAGCTCCCCCCAGCGTTTATCCCACGCTCCAGGCAGCAGCACTTTCTGCTCCCCACAGCATTAGCTCAGCAGCTCCCGGAGGCTCTGCCTCCAACACAGTCTTCTCCCAGATGCTAAGGCATTTTGGAAAAGGCACAGACAGAACAGCTTGCTCAGGAAACACATTTATCTACCCACCAGAACATCACAAACAAAGGATAGGTAAAATAGTAAAGGGCAGTGAGCAAATTACTTCAGCCTTTTCTGACCCATTTTCCTGGATCTTGCATGTACCCCATTGCTTTAAGGACCAAATTTGGCATTAGTCTTGTGAGACCTTTCTGCTTTGCTCTCCACACAAGGTCCATAACATTTCCTTCATGCCACAGATGGCTGCTCATCTGGAAAACCCCCTCTCCTGAGGGGCCACGTCAGTCTAATCCTCTGCTGATCCTTCTCCCCTAGCAGCATTATGAAAATATTCCACCACTGCAGTACCCGAGCTGTCTGACACAAGACTCCCAGTTCCATCTCATCACAACCAAATTCAGAGCCTGATCCACAGGAGTTCTCACCTCACTATCCATTCCAGCTTAGGTTTGAGCACTTTGCAAATGCATGCAAATACTACATGCAAAAATGTGGTGCATGTGCTCAGGGATGTGCCTGCATCCACAGGCTGCTAATGAGGCAACACCTGATATTATTTGTTTATATAAAATGTCCTTAGAGAATACTTCCTTACTTAAATGAGTGTTGTATACCAAAGCCATTCAATGCCATAAATAATACAGTTATAATAATTGGAATCTCCACCATTTTATGAGATTTAAGCTTTTCCTTAAGAATGGGAAACACCTTTAGGTTTTCTAACCAAGTGAAGTCTTCTCGATGGGAAAACACTGCTTCCAAAGACAAACCTGAGAAGTCTCTACCATGGCCAGAAGATTAAACTGCTCAAATTAAAGCAAAACCTTACAGTTTGCCTATATTCAGTATTCTTTTGCTTTTGCCAAAAAGCAAGCAAGCTGTCACCTTAGCAACTATGTCACACTTTGCAGCACATATGCCACTTCGAACAAACACCTTAAACGCAGCACCTCCACACTGTATGTTCCTTTCTATAATGTTCTTATCAGCACTCAGAAGTTCTCCCCCGAGAGCAAAATCCATGGAGACCCCTTTGGCAGTTGGTGGGTTGGACAGAAAGACAGACAGACAGACGGCTAAGTGCCGTTTTCCACACTGCACCCCAGGACCATACTAAGACAGAACCACTTTTATTTGGTGCCCAAGGGGAAAGCTGAGCTTGCAGAGGTGCCACCACCAGCCCTGTGCAGAGCCTAACATTACCTGGTTTCTGCCTCTCCCCTTCCCCTGTGTCAGGAAAAGGTCCTCTCCCCTGGAGCAGAGTGGAGAACTTCACTAAGGGACCAGGAAGACTCCTGCCCCCTGGAATCACATGGAGTGCCATGAATCCTGGTTAAGCCAGAGACCAGAGCAACCAAATGATGAAATGGTTTTATCACAAGCATCTCCAAGCCTGTCCTCCCCCGACTGCAACATCTGAATCCAGAGATGTCAATATGCAGGGCTTTCACCCGGGGCTCCAATTATGCAGATGCTGATTTACAGGAGTGATGACTGAAACATTGCCCTCATAAAAATCATCAAGGAGACTTTAACTGTGTTTGTCTAATGGCAGAACCCTCTATCTCCACACATCTTCTTGCTAGTTTGAAAGTCAGATCATTTTTGTTCCTCTTCTCATAGAAACCTGGTTTGCATATATAATCAAATTTAGCATTAATGAGTCTCTTTCCTCATCTTCTATTCCTAATGCTTCAAACAGCCACATTTGGATAATGGCAGCCATTGAAATGGCTTACCGTGAGACTTCACCAGTTTCACCCAGGTATTTCCACAGCAGCACCACATAACTCCAGAAAGTCCTTCCTCCTGGAGCCCTGTCTCTCAATCATATGTGCTAATTCTACATAACTGTTTTATATCAGGTCCCATTCTGGGCTGCTTGAGAATCATGAAGATTTAAATGAATTGTTAGGCAACCTTTTAAAATCAGCTCTTCCACGATCAAAACACAAGCCTAAATGGAAAATGGTAGCAGTTTCCAGATGAAAGATGTCATTCATTTGTAATGTGGTCAGGCACTGCTGACCTTTTATCTTTCTCTGTACCAGAATTTGTACCATTTTAACAGCAACTTTGATGAGCACAGTTCTCAGTTTCCAAGCAGATATGCACACAGATAAACATGCATGTGAACAGTAAAGCAGTCAGCTCTCTGCACACTGTGTAAATCCATGGGATCATAAGACAGATTTCCTGCTCTTTCACTTGTGTTCTGACTCTTCAGTCCTTAGAACTTGCATCCTTCTTCCGCTACCTTGATCTAAAACCATATGGTTTATCAAAGCCAGCGGTCTCAGAATCACAAGACTCCCAGAAGCTGTGACTTTCAGACCACAAGGTAAAACACCATGTAGGCACTGTTAGTGCCTCTGCTGCCTCTAACCCAGTCCCACTGGCAGAGTGACATATGGTTTTCACATCTGCCTTCAGTGAGACTACAAAAACTTTTCAGTTCCTTCCTATCACACACCACAGAGCCTGATGTCTAACGGCAAAATCCACCTCCCAGTTCTTCCTAACAAAAACAACTTGTCCAGCAGAGCTCCCCGCCTGCAGATTACTGATGCCCTGGTATGTGCTCAGAAGTTGCAGGTCCAAAGCCAAGGACTGGTGAAGCCTGTTGGCAGGGCTCAGGTCTCTTGGACACTCACATCCCATCGGATCACTGTGGCAATTTTTGCCTATGCAGAGCTGCAGTGTATTTTGCATGCATTATGCTAAGCTGCCTATAAGAAATCATCCAATTAATGACAGCTTACAGGGAAGGGTTAGTTACACGGTAATTACCTTTCTAATATTAAAATACCATAGAAATGGATTTACATTTTTTGATTAAGTGGCACATGTTTTATTGACCCGACACTACACGTACAAGACCTTTGAGGCAGCGACTGGGACCAGGTTCACAAGAACAGTTAAGTACCCACATCCCAAGGCAGGCATCAAAAGAACTGACAATACATTTCTAATGTGTTTGTGTATCTTACACATCAAGATGGATGGTCTGAACACCAAATGCAGCAACTGATTCTGGTACTGTACAAGCAACATCAGCAGGCAGTAAGAAATATTATTTTTTTTGAAGGTTTTTCTTTCAATATGAGGGTAGAGAAGACCAAACACTCAACTCTTCCACCCTCCATCCATGGAGCATTAAGTTTCAACAAGGTTACCCTCCTCCATCACCTAAAGTTTCTGCCCATGCCAGGGTAGACAGCAGCCTTCTGGTTAAACGAAAAACAAACATAAGTAAATGTGATGAAGAGTCTCACGCAACTATAAAATATTTCAGGCCCATAATAAACTATATAGAGCAAACTACTAATCACACATGCTTCATGCAAGCATTACCTTCTTATTTCTTTTCCATTTATTTTCAGCATCTCAAGATATCTAGGCTTTTCTAGGGCACACTTGAAAACATGCAGCTACTTATGTCCATTCATATGCATGCAAATATAATCCAACAAAAGCACTCCATGGCCAGATGAGCAATCAGCACTAGGACAAAAGACAAGACTTATTATCAGTCTTTCAAGATTCAGATTCCCTTTGCCTCCCAAATACGCATCTGTTTGCAAGGCAAGGGGTGCTAACCCTTTCAGAATCTATACAATCAAAGCAAGCTTGACTCTTGCCAGGCAGGCAGCAGCCTGGCCTTTTTCCTGTCTCACCAGTCAAATGATCGCAGCGTGAAGGCAACGAAGCAAAGCAAGGTTAGCTCGGTCCATGTACACTACACACAGATTTTTCAAACCACCTTTGTCCAATTTCCACCAGAGATTTGCTGTCCAAATGCCCTGCAATGCTTTGGAACCCTGTGGCACATCCCATGAAGATACTCATGAGCAGTGACGAACTCCAGTCATGCAATATCTGGAATGTATTTTTTTTCTGCACAAAGACAAGAATTAAAACAACTCCTCAGACACATTTGGGTTCGTTGATCATCCTAATGTCCACTTCCAAGTTGTCCTATCGAGAAAACCCATGAGGTTTGTCCTGCAACATAAATGATTCACATGTGCCCTAATAAAAACAGCACTAGCTTAGACAGGGTTATTGTATGGCCTTTGTGCCAAAAATATCCCTCTGCTCTGCCCAGACCAGCCCAGACAGGGCTGCAAGCTGGTGGAGCAGGGAGCTCACTGCAAGGTATTTTAAAACACCAACCTGTAGATGATGATCAAGGCAATCACAGCACTTCCTGACTGGCAAAATGGTGGAGTTTCTACATCCTTGCTCTTTATGACAGAACACAGGGAAAGGCATTAAGGACAGCGCGGCAGCTCCTGTTACTTTACGTGGAAACTGGACAAATATCAGGTTGCTTTGGGTTTGCAGGAAGAAAGTTGTTTGTGGCAATTCAGAGTAATTAAAAACCGCAGCCCAGGGATACAAAGTTTCCATTTTTACAAAAATATATTTGTCGGTAACAACCTGATTACACATAAGATAGTTCCTATACCCGCCACACTGCAAGGGCAGAGCCCTGCTTTTCACCTAATTTCCTTTTGTAGGTCTCCAGAGAGGCAGGAACTGCAAAACAAATAGACCGAAAGTGACAAACTTGCTTTGTCTTGCTCACTTTTTGTGGACCCCAATAAAAACACTCTAAACACATCCAGAGAGTTGCAGGACTAAAATTAATCCAGGGAGACAAATGAACATATTTCTTCTCTTTCATCCTTCCTTATTCATTATTGTCAGGTGCCTGTGTAAGAGAATCATTTCTCAAGTGAAGCTGTAAGAATGTTTGTGACATTGCTACTAGTTGTAGTGCCACAGTAGATTATCATGAGAAATAAGCTTCAGAAGAACACTCTTCTCATGCAAAGATCTGTGGAGTAACAGCCAGGGGAATAAAAAGAAGCAAGAACAAATACAGCTTTTAAACAGCTCTTCCCTGCCCCCAGCACATGCCATGAAGCCAGAGTTGACTCAATGCAGGAAACACCCAGGGCTGACCCAGTACAGCTGCATGTAGTTTTCCAAGCTCAGATTTGTGATCCACAAACTTTATTACCAAGGTAGAGTTCAAAAAATGCAACTTTTGCTTACTTGCTATAAGTCACTCATTGGACTTTTTTCTTTCTCTTAACCTTTCCTGGGCTTGAGCCAATGTTGTTTCTTAATAACTTCGAAATGCAATTTCTTGGCTGAAAATAAGATTACAAAGTACATGGGAAATACAAATGAAAACATATTACAGTGCTGTGAATATTCAAGAATCATTCTTATCTCAGCAGCTTCTCTCTGGGTGTTGGGTGACAGTCAAAGCAGGAGACTGAAGGTCAGATAAGGTCCCTGCTGCTCGAGATAGAGGTCAATGATGCCTGAGCCAGACTTCAGGCAAGCTGGCATCTCCACACCTACAGATTAATTCTTCAACAGTTACAGTTTCACACCTGAGAAACCTACAGCCACCTCAGTTACCTCCAGACCTGCAAGTATTTTGCACTCACAGAAACAAAAATTTCAACAGCACCACTGTACAAGGTTTATGAGTAAAGACATGCTCACCCCAGAACCACTGTGAGCCAACCCAAACGAGAGCACAAATTCAAGGCTGGACTGCCTGGACCAGCTGAGGACATTTTCAGCCTGCACCACCTCCACCCTACCAGCCTTTCTGAGGAACCCCCACAGCTCTGCCATCTGTGCTGCAACACCACAGAGCCTCCCCCCAGGCACGAGAGCCACCCAACGCCCAGAACTGCTGCGTCACCAGCTGGGCTATGAACTTTATTTCTCTGCAGATGCAATCTAGGACTCAGGTGGGAGGTGTTACAGGGTGTAATTTGACTGTTCTGACCAAGTGCAACGAGGTCTGCGAGGCTGCCGGGGGACATGGAAGTGGACACAGAATTGGCTGGAACACCTGGTCTTCTTTTAAAGTTTAAAATTATTATTAGGCTGATAAAAGGAGTTTGAGGGAGAGATGGACAGTTAGTCGAGACCAGAGATGGTAGAGAGAGGTGGAACAGCATTTGGGAGGCATGGTAAGAAGAGAAGGAAGACGGGAGCAAAAAGATTAATTGAACAGAGATGGAATTTGGGTAATCCAAAAAGCCTTTCAAGTATATTAATAAAAAAAAAGTCTTCCATGCTCTGAAATGAAATATCATACACTAAAATATGCTTAATTCTACTTACACATACATGTCAAAAGGAGAAAAAGTACTTCTGCAGATCATCTCAAATGTTAACACACTCTGCACCCTTGTCCCACATTCCCATATTGCCAAGGACTGGGACACCTCGGCCATGTCAGAAGAGCTCTCTTTACATACCGCGTGTGCGTGTACATGTACACAGACAACCAACATGCACTTAAACCAGCCAGGAGAGTTCCACATGTGGCTTCCAAACATGACAAAGGCAGCTTTTGTATTTGGCTGTTGGAAGAAGTTACAGACCCAGGAAACTGCCAAGAGAAGAGTTCCCACTCACTGTCCCGAGGATGCCAATGCACCGACCGGGGCCAACAGCTTCCTTGAGGGCATAGCCCATGCCCACCAGTACGGAGCCTTTCCTGGAAGAGCTTGCTTCCCAACTTCCACCAGACATTGCCTCATCAGGCAGACAGCCAAAACGCCACACTCCCAGTGACTATTTGCCATAGGAATAGCTTTGCTCCCCATTCTTCTGCCCTGCGGCGAGCACTGCAGCGTGGCTGAAGCACCCTCAGATCAGCACTGGGGGCTCAGCCCCTGGATGTCCTGACTTCTCCTCGAAGCAGGAGCAGCAGCACCATGTGAGTTTGTGGAGCTCTGGGCAAGGAATGAATGGGATGTCGTCCATCCACCACCACGCGCAGGTGACCCCGTTGCGGGGCCACCTCATCCCAGGCCCATGGCACCACCACATCTCCATCACCCAGCTCCATGGGACCCGGTGCTTCCAGGAGTCCAGCGGGGAAGAGAAGCTGCTGCTGGTGAGCAGGCACAGGGTTCAGGGCGAGCAGCTGCCCCCAGCACGCCAAAACACCCCCTGGCAGGCACCCCGCGGCCGGGCTGCGCGGCGGGTGCGAACATGTGGATAAACGCACCAGCACGGGGACGCGCCCCCCAAAATACGCGGCTTACATAATTCCCCAGCCAGTCGGCGTTAGGGGAATGTGATTAATCCTCCATGACATGTTCTGAACTTTCCGTTCAGAGAGGCTCTCTGCTCCCGCAGACCTACTGGCGATGGATGTCATTTGACCTGCAGACTTCACTACGAATGAGCATCAGAGCAACACACAGTGACATTGCTCCGCACACCAATTATCTGCCTCCTTCCCCGCTCGGCCCAGAGACAAGTTTGCTAAATGCATAATGAGGATTTTATTTTCCACGGTTGTTTTTTTTTTTTTTTTAACTCGTTTACAGCCAGCTCAAGGATGAAGGGGGGCGCACCCACAAACCCAGCCCCCAGCCCACCTCGCCGGCCCCAGCGCTGTAGGACGCGAGTCGCCAGCCCCGTGTCCGTCCCCAGCCCCCGCGTCCCTGTCGCCAGCCCGGCCCAGCTCCCACCTGTTCCGCGGGGCGCGCACTTTGGGGACAGCCCCCCCGGCACCCCCCACGCCCCGGGACTCACCCACTCGAGCACCCTGAGGAAGGCCAGCGGCTCCTTCACCACGCGGAAAGTGCCCGCGGAGGCGAGCTGCGGGCAGAGAGACAGAGAGAGAGGGAGAGGGGTCAGCACCGCGCCCGCTCCGCGCTCCCCCACCCCGCGCCGCCCGCGGGGCTCCGCGTACCTGGTCCACCGCCTCCATGGCGCCGCAGCCCCGCGGAGCGGAGCCGAGCGGCGCGGAGCCGAGCGGAGCGGAGCCTCCCGCCCGCCAGCCGGGATGCGCGGCGCTGCCCCCGCGCAGGCCGGGCGGAGCAGCCGGGCGGGGCCCGCGCCCCCCGCACCGCCCCGCGGAGCCGCCCCGGCCCCCGCCCGCTGCCCCCGCGGAGACGCCCCGGCCCCCGGCAGCAGCTCCGGCACTTTTTGCCAATATCGGCGTTAATTTTTTTTTTTCATTTTCATTATTATCATTTTTTCTAAAGTACTATTAATTTTTTTTTATACAGCATTGCTTTTTAATTAGTATTATTTTTTTAAATATATATTTTTTTTAAATTGTTATTTCGGGGGGGGGAAGGAGAAGGAAGACGTCGGGCGAAATAATATATTTAAAAAAAAAAAAAAAGAAAACAAACTGCCTCCCCACCACCCGCACGGAAACTATTCCTATTTTAAGGGATGGCACCCACCGCCCCCTGTCCTTCCGTCCCCTCTCGCCCTCCCGGGACGAACTCGCCCGCCGCCCCCGCAGGGCTGCAGCTCTGCGCTCCCAGCCCTCGTTCCCTCCTGCTTTTCGAGCATTTCCTTGACAGCAGAACAGCGTTTTCTGCCTTGCTGTTGTCCTGGCCTCGTTTCCCGGCAGAGCCTTAATAATTCCAGTACATCCTGGGTGGCACAGCCTGGCAGGAGCGGAGGCTCCCTGTGTACATCCACACTCACTGACAACGCTTCCAGCTCCTTGTGACATTAGAACAGTACAGTGAGGATTTTGTGATGGAGCGAGTTCCTGCCCCGGCAAAGGCTCAAGGTACAAATCCATCACCCCATTTAACGCAAAACATCGAATAGATTTAGGCCCCGACTCTGCAAACATTTGCATATTCAACTTAACTGCCACCCTGATAACCAGTTGTACCACCAGAAGGACACCGGTGCTCAAATAGGATTTGGGCTGTAAGTAGGTCAGAGATCTGCCTAAAAAATACCTGAAGCTTTTACGCCCTGTAAGGAAGCAGCCATCTGCAAAAGTTTAATAAGTCAATTAGTTTTGCTCAAACTGAATCTCTATCTAAAAACAAACAAACAAAAAACCAAATAAATGAAACAAACCAAGAAGCTAAATGTATTCTTGGAGTAAACAAGGTGCATCGGGGTGAAGATAAATTTCTGACGTTTTCACTGGAATTTGAGGCAAACAATTTTGTGTCAAAGTCATATATCTGAAACAAACCCACTTGAAGTCTGTGATAGTGGCGGGACTGGGTTCAGATTTTTCTCTAACTTAAATAATTTCTTTTACCCTATCAAACCTGTCTTTGAGACCAGAATTACTATTACATTTATTTTTTCGATCTAAAAGTGTTGTATTTTATACCCTGCTTTCTTTCTGCCCTAAGAGAAGAAAGCAAGCAAGAAAAAAAATGGATAATCTTTCCTTACAAAATGTTACCAAGTATATTTTTATTTATTTATTTAGATAACAACCTCTAGGAAATACAAAACACTTCTCAGCAATTCCAGTAACTGCCTGCTGGTGGCTCAATGCCGTGGGAGGCAGTCTCCTCACAGAAAATGAGGGCAGAGCATCCCTAAGCCTCCAAGCGGCTCAAGCAGGCAGGGACACACAGTTATCCCTCTGACTTTCATCCAGGACTTCTTCCACTGGTGCAGAGATGCAGGGCTAGGTCGCTGCAAGCCACTTGCCTTCAACCCTCGTACCTGAAGAAGAAACTCTCTTGGAAGATCCTGGGTTGGAAGGGACCCACAAGTATCATTGCCTCCAAATTAGTCCAGTCCCCAAGAGCAGCAGGGTAACCATGCTCACTCCTGCAGAGATTTCCAGCTCTGGTATCTGGTATTCCCACCAACAAAACCCTCGGCTGTGGGAAGTTTCATCACTTGCTGTTTACTGTGACTCTCATGTGCTGTTTCCTTTAATAGGCTTCTTTCATAGAGAGACTTACAGCTGTGGATGTATTGAAGCAGTTCAAAAACCTCCTGAGAGATTAAAAAAAAAATGCTGAAACATTTAGTGAAGGCATAACTGATCAGTAGACTGGGGAAGATGTCGAGAATCTTTTTTTCCTTAATTTTATTAGTAGTGGGTTCTGGAAAAAGACATATGCCTCATCTCCATTGACTGCCATGGAGAACTGGAAGTCTAATTCACTAACCCTTTATTAATTACCTCCAATTATAAGCCTGAGATATTAGTAGCACTTTAACTTCAGTTTTCAAAAATTGTCAAAGATAGAAAACCAAAACCAAATACTGCTAAAACCTTCACCACTTCCAGGTTGGGCCTTCTTGCAAACTGGAATGGTTTCCCCATTGTTCTCTAGCTCAGCACACTTGTGGTTTCAGCAGATGCAGGTGCTGGTTTTTTCCCATTCCCTTTCCACCATCCCATTGTGTTTCACTTTGGTGCTCTAAAGTGCTCTGCCATCTCCACCTCAGCTCCTCCTGTGTCTGGAAATCCTTGCAGAACCATGGCAGCAACCTGAGTTTATAGTCAGTGTTCAGTGCCTCTTCTCACCGTTATTAACTCTTCCAGATGGCTATTAGCATTTGCTCTTTGATATGGCAGAGAGTGTCTCTGGCTTTCCCAGCTGCTCTCTTTAGACACCATCCCATTCAGCTCAGAAGTAAGAGCATCTCCCTCCCAGTTCTTGAGCCTCTTAGTGCAAACCTTGCTCTGAAAATGATGTTAAAACTCCACACATTTCTGATGCCCCATAATAAAACACACTCTGCAATGTATGTTCAGATTAGCAGAGATAATACATTTGCAATTACTGTCAATGCAGCAAGAAGCTGTACCCCAAGATGCTACATTATATTCACTCTTCTCACACCTGGATGACTGGGTTTGATACACATGAATCACAAAAAGCCATAGAGGTGCAGTTGCAAGTATCTGTGATAAATGAAAAATAGCCTGGAGAGACCCACAGTGTTTCATAGGGACATAACCTCACAGTGAGTGTACTCCCTAAAGGCAGGAGTTTCCCACTGTTTCCTTTCCTTAGAGAAGGTCCAGCAGTGCTGTAGAAGAAGCAGCAATGCCAGTCCTACATCACTGCTGGGGGCCAAAGTCCTCCACAGCTTTAGTGGAAATTCTAATTTCAGGATTAGCATTTTGTCCAACAACAAGCAGTGATTTCTTTCCTGTTTCTAGGAAGCACATGCCCTGATTTTTCATTTGGGTAGATGGTGGGAAGTTTTCCTGGTCAATGGCAAGTATAAGAACTGCATCTTTTAGATGTTGTGCATCAGTAGAAAAAGCCTCAATATGTACCAACCTCTCAATTTTACCTCGGCAAGGTTTTCTCCCAGGGCTCTACCAAAAGACATGTTCAACTTCTCTTGGCCTGTCTAAACCTATGGTAAATAATTTCCTACAGTCTCCTCCAAGCACCAGGCCAAAAGTCAGGCTTTTGCTCCACACCTGTGGACTGCAGACACATTGGATCAGTGCAAGCAGCGGATCAGTGCAAGGTGTCAGCACCTCTCCTGAGCACGTGGCTCTGGGTCAAATTGCCCCTGTGGGAATGCAGAAATAGTCACTGCAAGACAGGGACACTAATTTCAGGGATGGTAGAGATGCTGCCCCTGTCCATGGCTGGAGCAGCCAGAGCTGTGCCAACTTTGAGGGGTTCTACAGGACAGTGGGGATTTGTTTTTCCTTGGACATCTTTGATTGAAATCTTACTTCCATCTGCTAATGGGGAAATGGTGAGGATTGACCTCCTGTTCTGCCAGGCTGGGTATTAAATGTGACCCAGGTGTATCCACACAGGTGTGTGCACACTCACCTACAGAGGGTAAATAGTTCAAAATGCCTCTCTCCTTGTGTGTGGCAAAGCATGAAGCCTATGACCTGTAGGTCATCCAGGCTGCAGCAGCAAGGACCAGATGGTGGGGTCACCCAGTTTGAAGAGAGTTTGAGGCAACTGGTGATAGCACCAGTGCAATTTTTTTGTGAGCAGTTGGGTGTGGAAATGAGGTCTCGCACACGCGCTAGCAGGACCATATGGCGCTTAGCACACCAGATTTCCCAGCTCCAGCCAGGCCTCAGTCTCACACTCTACCTGTCACTCTTCTCGAGATCCACACTGTTGAGGGTCAATTCATCCTCTCGGGGTCACCATCAAACTTGCCTGCAATACATTATCCCCGGAAAGGGAGAGCTTGGTGCCATCTCTTGGATCTTTCTGTTGCTTTTAAACCTCCCAGTCATTTTGGTTAGGTTACAATATTTTCACCTGGGGCTGTATTCTGCACCAGGGAGCTTTTTACCTTTTCCCTGAAACAGGAGAGTTCACTTCACCATCCCAAAGCCAATTGCCAGTTATTTCATCACTTGACTTCATTTGTTTGGCGTATTCACTATAAAATTTAATAACAGAAGAGCAACAAAATAGGAGGCCTTGGGATAGCCAAGAATTGCTTTCCATGTGTGACCAGGAATGACATATATTGAACCATGGGAGAGACCAGTCTCTGTCCCTGAAGTCTCAGCCAGCTTCTGTATCACATTTTCCAACACCCACAAACTTCCCCCCTCATTCTGTTTTCAAGTTCTAGGTCTGCATCTCTACCTATAAATAAACCTTAATGAGCCTAATTTCCAAAGGAATCTCATTTCCCAGTTTTCCCTGGGTGCAGATGATAGGGCCAAGCATGGACATCAATACCCCCCCACTGTATGTTAAGGTCAGTAACTGAAATGCCACTGAAATGCAGAATATTCCATCCTTGGAAGCTGAATAAAGTCTGCATACAAGCGTGTGCTTGTTTCAGAGCAAAATAGCTTGCAAAAAAATGCACATCTCAATGTGTTGCCAGACAAACAACAGAAAGTCTTCAGGATTCAAATCAGTATAGCAATGAGGCCATTGCTCATTATTAAGCTAAAGGTACAAAAGTATTTTTGAAAGGAGCTTTGTTGAATCAGCATTTGTTTTTCTAGCAACATGCACAATTTCTTTAAGCAGGGTTATTTTCAGAGTATGGTATGAAAATAATTATGGAGCACTTTCTAAAGGTTCAGTGATTAAGGCAAGAGCAGCCAGCTGTTTGGCTGCACAGCTGATGTTGACCAAAAGTATCATGTCTACAAGTCAAACTGTCTTAATAAGATTTCTCGATCTCACAGAAGACTCGCAATTATTTCTCTTTTGATCTCTAAGAATAGCTGCAGAAATAGTCTCTGGTGTTTCTCTTTGGATTTCAGTTATGTGCCTGTGAAATGAAATTAGAAATCGTATTATTGAAAGTTAAGTTTCTTCTAGTCCAAAAGGTTTGCCTGACTTGTCTGCAACCTTTGTTCCATGTACAAAGAGCGATCCTGATTTGATTTTAAAAATTAATCAGTCATTTTCCTTTTCCTTCCTAATCCTTCACTGCCATCCAGGCTTGTCATTTTTGATCCTAGCTTCCAGAGCACATTGTCTGGCTTTAATCAAAGGCATTCTGTAATTAGGTTCCAGCTAATTTAGCTTAGACTATTTAAAAGCAAAAAAATAACCTCACTTCCTGGTAAAACCCAGCTAAGTTTCAAGGGAGCTGAACAGGGATAGCTTCATTTCATAAACATATTGCTGGTAACAAAATCCTTCCCTTAAAATCATTGGCATATAGTTTGTCTTGGGCATTTTGAGGGTGATTTTGTACACAGGAGCACAAAGAGCACAAACAAGTGTGAGAAGCACCGCTGCAGTCATATTCTGTCTCTCTCCAAAAACCTGGGTCTGGAGCTCTAGAAGGGACACTGTCAGGGCTGGGATCCTTCAAATCCGACCTACTTTTCCATTTCATCCTTTACCAAAGCAAATGTTTAAATGCTAGATTTTTTTTTTTTTTCCTTAAAGGAAGAGGGGAAAATGTCAGTGCATTGGCTCCAAGGAACAGCTGCAGAAGTCTGAGCTGCTTTGGGATAACCACAGAGGAAGGGACTTGTACCACACCCTGCATGGAGATGATGCCCTCAGGTGTCCCAGACCCATGAGGGACACATCCATACTGTGCCCTGGCCCAGTGCCCTCTTAGGGCACCAAAGCAACAACCAAACCCTAACCCCGCCTTGCTGCTTTTTTGCAAGAGAAAAATCTCTTTCCAGGGCAAGGTATTAGAGGGTCAGGGCTAGCCAGCAGTGGGAAGGACCCATCTTGACAGCTCCAGGACTGAATGAGAAATACCACAAACCCAAACTTCGCACCTCAATGCTGGTATAAAGCACATGCACACCGCTTACATGCTTAGGAAGGGATGAGGCAGGCATACTGCATCCACTTCTCTGTATCCCAGAAGGTATCTCTCCTGTCCTTTCCTTGCTAGGGGAGCATTTATTTCCCTCTCTCAGTCTGGATTAAAGCTTTGACAGCACAGTAGGTGCCAATCTCCCCAAACGCGAAGTGGAAAAAACAAATTCACCCGAATCCCCAAATTCACACCAGCACAGCCCTGCAAGCTGGAAAGCATAAGACAGCTAATAAAAATGGAAAGGGCACAAAACATCCCAAACTTCCACTCCCTCCAGGGGATATGCATTGAACTCCATGTGCACCCACAGCCTGGAGCTGTAGGAGCTGGTGCCCCATCACTTCGGAGAGCAACAACTGCTCCTTCTCCTTAAAACTGCTACTTGCTGGTTTGAGCTCTCGCACAAACCACGTGAGAAAAAAAAAATCAGTCTCTTCTCCAGCCAGACAAAATTCAAGCTCACGTCATCCTTTCCTGAGGGTGCCCCAAGCACAGGGCTGCAGATGAGGCCAGGCTGAGAGGCAAAGCATCATCTGGTGTGCAGCCCAGGCAAGGTCACAGCAGCAAGGGGGGGATGCTCCAAATCAGATCAAAATACTCAGCAAGGTTCACTGGTGGAAGCCTGGGCATGCAAAGCATTAAAGACAGTGACCCACTTGGGTGTTCTTGTAAAAGATACCTAATTAGTACTTGATGGGTGGATAGAAAAGTTTTAAGCACAGCACCAGTTCCTGTCATCTGCAACCAGATTTCAAGAAACTTTTAGGAAATGAGCAGTTCCCTACATCCTGCTTTTGGGCATCAGAAACACAAAATGAACTAGACAAGTGTAAATTATGGGAAAGCAAGAATCTACAGCTCTCAAAACAACTGCCTATAACATCCCTGAACATCAGCCCCCACTCTTGCTCTCCTTGAAGGCAATTCACACATTATCTTTGCTTTCCTCATGCTGACTACAGTTTTCCCAACTGCTTTCTCAGGCTTTGGGGTTGAGCAAGAAATAGTGCTGTAAATCTTCATGTTTTAATAAGGTATTTTCTGGATCTAATTGGAAATTTTGCTAACAGTATGAATAGTTTGCCAGCATGTGCTGAAGTCAGATTATCAGTAGCACCTCAAAACAGGAGATTTACTAATGTCATAAAGTGAACTTTTCATAACAATAGATAATTTAAAAAGTCAACCAGAGACTTACCTTTTCAAAACAATTAATATAACAACCTTTTCTCATGCTAAACATTATCTGAATTTCCTTCAAATCTGCAATCTGTCTAAAGCTGTTCCAACAGTCTTGCTGGTTGCTGACATACTATTTATAGCACTGTTGAGAACACTGAAATCCATTCCCTCCTCCTAGGATTGTGTGTTTTTAAATTTGTGTTCCATCAAATTGGAACTAGGAAGAAAAATAATTGTTTTTGAGGTTTGTGGAATAATTTAAAAAAAAAAAAAAAGGGCACTTTTTGCTGCCCATTTCAACAGCCTGTTGAGCTTGTTTTCCTTGCAGTGCTTTGCCTTGCAGGGCTCTCAGAGGAAGAGAGAGCTGCAGCTCCCCCAGCACAGAACCAGCTCTCCCCAGTCCGAGATGGGCTGCACTGAAATCCAAGACCCCACCAAGGATTTCACAGAAGCTTCGCAGGTGACTACAAAGGTGGAGCAGAGACTGAACTCTCACCACTGGTCAAACCCTGGCCAGGATCTCCTCTGCCCCAGGAACAGTGTGAAAGGGGAAATCCCCTCCTCCCAATTTGTTTCTGAGGGAGTCTAGTTAATACTCCTGAAGTCATTATTTAAGGGCTGTAAAACACAGAGAGCCGGCCAGTGTATTATTTCTACTTACCAACCAACACCCAGTTTTCATGAGGATAAATTAGCCTTCACATCTGATTAGAAACACCCTTTCAGGGTTGTCCAAACACCACCCGTCAGTCCTTGATGCTGCAGAGAAGGTGACTATTTTTTGTTTTGAAGAACTTAAAGCCCATTCCTTTACTGGAAGGAGAAACACCAGGAGACCCTGCAGGACAAAGGACAGGCAGGGACCACTAACAAATAACCCATGGTGAAAGGGTGTTACCAAACAGAAGAAGCAGCATGAAAACTGAAGTGGAAAAATGGGAATGGAAATATAATAAAAAGTAATTAAAACCCCCAGAGATGTAAGCAAAGCAGGAATTAAAAAGAAAGCAGGTACAACCCATCACAAAAATCCAAAATAGCTGCAGTTGAGCAGAAGGGAGAAAAGGCTTTACTGGAGTGAGAGGTTATATTGAGTTTGCTCCTCCCAGAGGCTTTGTTAAGTTAATCAGCAAGGGGTGGGAAAGGCCAGGGGGGCTACTGGCTGGTTTTTTTAGGTAAATGAGAGTGGTAGTTAGGGCTTTGCATTAGGCAGCAGTGGCTTATGGACAGAGCTATTCCAAAGTCTGGGGAGATCTACTGAGCATTTCCTGGTTTAGTCATCTTTATAGCTATGTGCCTCCTAAGATAATTAATTTTCTTTTCTTACTGAAGGTCATTTTTCTTAGAAATGTCAAAAATCTTGATTTTGAGACCTCAAAAAATATTAGCAGAAGGGAATTCTACAGCATCTTCTTTCTTTCTGTTCTCCCTCTTGTATGTTATCACCTCTTGTCTCTTTTCCTCAAACTTTGGCTTTTGGCTACATTTCCTGCTGCAGTTTTCAGAAACATTTGAAGTCCTTCAAGGACAACTCTTCAGGTGCAGAAGGAGCTGGGGGCTATGCAAGGTCTCACAGAATCAGTTTGGGAAATGGAAAACAAAGGCTTGAGTCTGTGAAATAACCTATCTGGGTGAAACGATAAGCTCAGGCTGTCTGAGAGCATTTGCTAGGTCTAAGGAAGAATGGGAGGCTGGAGAAGGAAACAAAAAAGATCTTTTCCCCCAGGCTGTTGTCAGCAAAAGGCAGTGTAGTGACATTGTGCCACTTTTCTCCAAATCTGCCCTGGCAGAAGCAACTTCTAGAGCAGCCTGATCTTTATGAAGGCCATATGGTTTATTTCAATGACCTATGTATACCAGACCTTCCCAGAGAGGCTGGAGATCTGTAGAGGACCTCTGTGTGTGCATATGCATATAATCACAGAAGGATTTGGGTTGGAAGAGGCCTTAAAGCACATCTAGTTCCACACCCATGCCATGGACAGGGACACCTTCTACTAGCCCAGGTTGCTCAAAGCCCCATCTAGCCTGGCCTGGAACACTTCCAGGGATGGGAAAGTGTGCATAAATACCCACCCACATATACTTATATACATACCTTAGTGGGTGACAGTCCAAGAACTTAAAAGGAACAGTGACTTCAGTGGAAATGTCTCCCCATGGTAGTAGTGTAAGCTGTGACCAAAGGACTAAATCCAGCTGTTCTCTTCTTAAGGAGAGAGTTCAGCAAGTGTGAATAGAAGTGCTGAGTCTGACTATTTATGTGTCAGATAACAGCTGTGAGCCAGTGGTGTGATATGGCTGTGAAAAGGTTCAAGTCTCAAGCTCAGTGTCTCTGGCCAGGAAAAGCAATTCCCACATACCTGCTGGTCCCTGGTCCAAGAGGATGGAAAGCAGCCCTCGGCTGGTAAGCATCCTTGCACCTCCCTGGGTGGGTACCACTGTCAATACAGGAAAAAAATGGGCAAATCTAGGCTTCAATGGGCAATTTTTGGTACTTCCAGATGGGGAGTTTACCACGTGCGTCTTCTCTGTTCCTTTTCTCCTGACTCTGGTAGCTGTGACTGTGATGTGAGAGCAACCTTTGTGAAACAGTGGTTGTGGGGTGAGAGTTCTGTGCTGGAGCTTTGTTTCAAACCTGCAACCAAGTCTGGCTGAATCAGTTCCTGACAATGGGGTGCCCTGGGAGGTGTTAAGATCCTCTAAGGAAATGTCTGTTTCATGGTTTCTCTCCGAGGCTGGATCTGACAGTGCTGGTAGTGTTTAGACTGAAAGCTCAATTGTGTTTTGACAACAGCTTTTCCTGGTGTGATGGAGAGGAGCATATCCCAAAATCTGTTTTGTTTTGCCCAGGCTCGTGTCTCAGCAGTATTTAATATTCTGGGTTTGGATGCTCTATAAATAAAGTAAAAAGCTTGAGTCTCCCTGAGACACTCTCTTTCCTCTCCTCCTTGTTTTAACACAGGCTTCCTGGAAATCTGAAATCCAAATATGTGCCTGAGAAAACCAGAATGTAGCATCCAGCATGCTCTGCTCCCCAGTCCTGCTGCTGCCCTGAGGGAGACCAGGGGCTCAGATTAGGGACAGGCAGTGACTGATGTGACCAGGCTCTTTTTGTCTTTGATGGATGGATGAAACACTACATGAAATGAAGAAAAATAAGATTAAAACCTGAGGAATTTGTTAAAACAATTAATTTTTGATCCTAAAATATTAAGGAGATTTTAAGCAGGGTGGATGAGTATATGTGTGTGTACAAGTGCCTGATCCAGTCCTCTTGTGCTGAAGGAAAGGATTTAAGAAAATCCATCAGGGACAGGTAATAGATTGAAGGAGCAAAGGCAGGACTTCTCCAGCTGAAGGGCTGATATCCTCCACAATTTTTACTCACTGTTTGAGTATTTGATCCCTCAGGCCGAGGACCAGCTACATTTCAGAAGTAGAGATCATTGTAATTGCTGTGAAAAGGTTAATATTAAGTGCCTTATTGTGACTTATTGATTTAAAAGCAAGGCCATATCTACAGCGGCATATTAAACACACTATCAATTTAAATAATTGGATTAATTTAAAAATATCAGGTCAGGTGATTAAAATGCTTTTCAAAAAAATATTGCATAACACATTCCTTTCCTTTGATGTGAAAACAGGGAGATAGCTCACTTTGTCTTACAGTAAAATCTCTATTACCACAAACAACCATGTCACTAAATGAAGAATGCAATTAAGCCATTGAATGAACGAAAATAGAACAACATTCTTTGTGTTTTTAAAGGGTATTTTCCTTTATGTATAACCCTTTCCAGTAGAGAAAATTATGTGCACATAACAACAGGAGCAGAATAGATTCTTAGGAAGGTTTTCACAGCTCTCAAGCAGGACATCTAGCGCAAAATCTGCTCCATGTGAATATGAGCGCTGCAGGATTTGGGGTGGCTTAGTTGCCTTTCATCTAATTCTTTTACAGCAACTCTGTTGTGAGGAAACCCACGATCACTTTTGTTTTGTAAAAGCAAGACATTTAGGTCATGAGGGAAAGCGTAAATTGACGGCTATCGATAAGCGATAAACATTTCAGCAATATGTGTTAGAGATCATGAGTTCTTTGATTTTAATGTGTTGCTTCTCTGATATTTGAGCTTTTTTTCCTATCTTTCATAATTTAGATGAAGTATAGTTCCAATTCACAAAACAACAGATCATTCTCAATCCTCATTTGTACAAAAGTCTTTTTACACCTTTTCGGTGAAGCAAAAAGGGCCTAAAAATAAGATTCATTTGCTGGCATGAGTGAGTGAGAATCAGACCCTTACTTAAAATGTATCAAAAAGAAAAACCTGCCTGTATTCCATGGTGACAGGATAATTTTTGCCCGTAATGGCCTGATTATACGCATATTTACATGTTAATCTGAGCTTGCAAGAAAAAAAGTTCAAAGTGAAAATCAGGGAAGCCTAAATATTTTATAAATATTAATATTTTTGTTTGTTTGTTTTATTGTGCAATTTGCCACAGAGGACATTTTTAGCCAAACTTCCCCTGTGTTGCCATCATAATTCCTTGACATGTCTGGCTGCACGTACCAGTTACCATCTCCATTCCTCCGCTGCGGGGACAGAGCCCGAGGGCAGCAGGGGGCTTTTCTCCACTTCTGGTTTTGAAATTCTTACTGGGTTTGGGATAGTAAAGAGCAAGTGAAAAAGCCAGTGTCCAGATACTGATGAAAGCATTGGGGTGAGGAAGCTGTCACCTAAAGGCTTTAAGTCAGTGATATGAGCTCCAGAAAGCAGGATTTTGAAACAGTGAAAGCTGGTGGGTAACTTGCAACCCCTCCTGCTGCCCATTCCCAACACAAATTGCTGCTGCAAGGGTGGGATGTGTGTCAAGAAGCAGGGGCAAGCCAAATTTTTGCCTGGGAATCGTTCATTTAATCAAGAGAAATTCCTTTCCTGCCTGCATCCACTCCAGTGTAGTGTAAGGCACTGAAGCCATCCAGCAGTAGCCGGTGTCTCATAGGCTGTCCCGGGGGCCACTGGCCTGGGGGATGCCACAGCACCCACCCGGGGCTGCTCCGTCCTTCGGGGCCGGCAGCCTCGAGCAGCTGCAGCTGGTCTCATTCTGATCCCACACGGAGCTAAATCTGGAACAAGTCCTCTGAGATCAGTGGTGCTTCCCTCGCATAAAGCCACTGTTCGGAAGGCAGATTATCCCAGACCAGATGTCACTTTCTGCAGGCGCTGCAGTTCCTGCACGGTGTGGGTATGACTGTCTGCACCTTTCACAGCTCCTACTGGGTTCTTGCCCTTACCTTCAGCATGAGGATCCGGGAGGGCTGGCTATCACTTCTCGTTTGTCTACCTTATTTTTTCAGGAGCTGAGTTTCATTGTATACATAAGCGCAGGCCTGGCACCTTAAAACATGTGTTGCTAAAATAAAGCTCAGAGTCTTCACAGTCAAACTTAGGATAGAAAGGGATCAATAGTTTTTACAGTCTTAGGAGTGCAATATTTCGTTTCATCAAAATAGAGCCTGAAGTTGTTTCTCAAGCCACAACAACTCAAGTAAAATCCCTAAGTATTGTGAGGCTTGTGATTAAATCATTTGGTCTGTCAGCACCGGAGCGTGCAGAACAGCCCTTTTTAATCTCTCAGCCAAAGACAATTGTTGTTTTTCATCTCCCATCCCTAGTGCTGGTGCTGGCCACAGACAAAAATATTTTATCCTATTGAACAGACCCTTCAACAGCACCAAAACCATCCTGAGTTGCTGGGTGCCTTCCAGGAGCATCTCTCTGCCTCTCCCAGAGAATGTGAGCAAATGAGCCTCATGCTGCCCAAAACTGCTATCTGAGCGATTCATCTTTTCTTCCTGAATAAAGGAAAACCTTGCCTGGCTCTGTATGAGCATATGATTTCCAAAGCTGGCTGTGTTTAACTTGGAGCAAAGCAGAGATGGGGTTTATTGCTTGTATTGGAGAGTAATTTACAGACTTGGTCATGTGTTGGGAGCTGTAGGAATGGAGAACAAAAATGCATTTTATTTTTTGAAAGCTTTGCCAAGAACACCAAGTCCATATTGGATGTTTAGCAGATTTGACATTTGATTTTCTTCAGTTACATTTGCCATAGGTAATTATGTCATTGCTGAGGGAGAAGACACACTTCTGTAAGAACTTCTGTTCAGACCAGAACACACTCACTCATGCAGGAGGACTTGAATTTCCACAGAAAAACCCCTTCCTAAACATCTGTGCAGTCAGACCCTGTCACACACATTATAGTGAGGGAAGCAAAAGAGAGAAGGTAATCCAAACACGACTAGATAGCATCAAGATTTAGAGACTGCAAGTCATTTGCACACAATTGGTCCCACTCTGATCAGCAGCAGAGCATCTGGACCTCAGTTTTTCGGAGGCTTTGAAGAGCAAAGCACCTGTATGTCAGATAACTTCCTTTTGCTTTGGTTTCAGATGTAGAAAGACAGGGATAGCAAGTGGCTAAAGAGTACATCATTTTTCATTGTATAGACTCCCTAATCACACTATGCATGTGCTTTCTCTAACACATTTTATAGCTATGGCATGATAAGCTCTCTTTAGAGCTATTTTATGCAGTCAGACTAGTTTGGGGGAGAAAGAAATTGAGAAAACAGCAGAGAGTTCTCTGCTGTACAGCTGGAGTTTAGGGCTGTGGAGAGATGACAGAGGTCTGTCTAAGCAATGATTTTTCCCTGAAAGTTCACACTTCTTGTGCCACCTGAGAGAGGCAGTTTTTTCCCGTGTTCCTCCAATGCCTGCCAGTGTATAACCTCACAGGGAAAGGAGCAGGAACATCAGACATTCTCCTTAGGCATATGTGGTGTTTCACAGCAGGAGTATAATGCCTAGCCATAATATTTTTCTATAACACAGCATGTAAGTCAAAATTCCCAGTGCTTTCAATTACTGGATATCTGAGAGAGGAAACTGCTGCTGATAGGATTAACAGTGGTGGAGGGTAAGTGGCACACAGTGACCCGTGGGGACCTCGGAGCAGTTCCAGGTGCTGATTTCTGCACGGGAGCAGGGCTGTGCAGTGAGGGCTGAGTGTCTGAAGTCCTACTCATCCCACCAGGGTGATCTGGGCAGTTGTAGCTGCTGATTTTGGGAAGGATGGAGCATTGCATGGAGCAGGAGTGTGAGAGTAAGCCCAGAAACTATTGCTGGTGGCAATAGGAGTCCCATGAATTTCCTGGGGGCAGGGCTGGGTCTCTGATTCCATGCACATTTCAAGCCAGACGCTGCATCTTCAAGCTGCCACTGAAGGAGACAACCTACGATGTCCCTTGTGCTTATAGATACAGCAGCATGAAATCTTATGTGATGTGATAATATGCTGCTGGTTCTGGGAGCTGTAGCAGGTCTCCCTGCGTGACTGAGCCGCTCAGTTGCGCAGCGTGAATGTCAGGTTGTGGCAGTCATGGCACTCCTTTGGAATGATTCCTTACGTCATGGCATGCAACTACGAAAAACAACCCCATTATCACTCATTCAAGATAAATGGTGTGATTATAGTGATCCCATATAACACACAAGAGCCATCAAAAGGCAGAGCACAAGAGGGCTCACGCAGTTCAGGATTGGCTTGGTTTGGATGGGAGTTACCTGTGTGGTTTGTGCTTCCCAGTGCACAAGGCATGGTTTCAAGCACAGAGAAAAAAAGAGTTCTTTAGATGGACTGATGCCTTTGTACTCTGGATTTAAGAATGAGGAATGATAGTGAAAGTGTATATACCCTGAGACATCAAAAGGAAAAGCAGCATTGATGCTCACTTGAGGCAGGAGGGACAGAGAGCTTTGACCACCACCCCCCTCTGTTTGAAGTTGCTGAGCCCCAGGGTATGGTTTGGGTATTTGGGTTTTCCTTTCATTCCAGATTTGTATGATACCTGGTGAATGAGTTTCCAAGGCGGTGCAACAAGGGCTCTGAGATGCAGCAGCTTGGAGAGGAGGCAGAAAGGAGGAAAGCTGCAGCCCACCAACTTCATCTTTCTCCGTGTGTAACCACCAGAGGAAAAGTCAGCAGAGGTAAAAAGCCTCTGTAACTCTAAGCCCCTCATCTTCAGTCAAAACACAATCCAAAGAGTTCTTTATTATAGTCAAAAAGAATCAAAAATTATATCAGAGTGTTGTAAGAAATAAAGAAAAAAAACGTATGGATGACCCACAGTCAATGATTGGCATCCAACTGATAATGTCACCTGTTACAGAATTTTTAACAGTCACCACCAAATAAAATAACACAAGTACGCGAGTGAAAAATGCCTTTTGAAAATCAATCATCTGGGAGGATGCCCAGAACTGGCAGCTGAGGGGCAGGGGAGCTGCCATGCGTCAGCATCTTCTTCCTAAAACTGCCTCCTGCCAAGGCGCTGCTGGCTGTCCTTAGGTAGTTGGATGCCTTAGGGGTTTAACTGTAATTACTGGTCTACAATCTGTGTTCAGGAAAGCTGTGATTATAAGAAGTCTGTAAAGTTTTCTATTTTCTCAGTCCTGTGTTAGGCTGTAGCAGGTAGTTCAGGCTGTTCATTTACAGGCATTCCCAGGCTGCTCTTCAACACTCCTTTTGCACCTCTTTCTTCCATTTTCCTCTTACAAAATGAAAACTTTTCATGGGTAACAGTCTGAAGTTCATCACAGGATAACCTGAGCTTGTAACTTCAGAGCAGAGGAGTTTAATAAATGGGACACTTCTTGTTGCAACTCTGTGGGTAGAAATATCCTCTCAGAAGCAAAATCTGTATTCCCTCTCAACAATATTCAGCAATCAAGAGTTTGACTAGCTCTTAGTGCTTCCAAAATGGATGGCATAATTAAATGATTTAAAGCCTGCTGTAATCAGGAATGCACAGTCAATGAATATTCAAGCTGTTCTCATTGTTAGGGGTGATAAAGAAACATCTTCTCTTTAGGTGGGTTATTTTTTTATTGTCTGAAGAGTCATCCAGAAGATGGTGCCACAGTTCTGCCTATGAAATGAATGCCAGCCCAGAAGAGAGTCCTTGCATGGAAAATAATATTTCATAGAAATTTAATAGCAAACTTATTTTCAAGGGCAGTTTAGAGCTCCAACCCTGACATTTAGTCTGTGTTAAGGCTCTTATTGAAAACTAGGGCAACGTATCTTCATCGCTTTTGCTCTATGTCACTCCAGGCAAGGTCAGCCAGCACAGCAAGGAGGAAAAACCCATCCCATTTCCCCATTCCCTTCTGAAAAAGAGGCAAATCTTTGGGTATTTGTTAAACTGCTCATTCTGGATAGCAGCTAGACATCAAAAATGATAAATCAGTTCAGAATAAGCCTTGCTCTGGATTCTTTATGAGGCTTCTGTAGCAATGGGAAGTGCAGCATAAAGAGAGTCTGTAGCTATTTCTGTTGGTTAAGGAAGGACAGCATTTCTAAGGCTCTGTGTCACTGAAGAAAATGATGATGTCAAGCCTGTAGATCCTTGTAATCAGATTAAATAATCTGATTTCCATTTTCACAAAGCTTTGCACTAATACAGAAGGAAAAAATGAAAACTGGGATTGGTATGAAGCAAGATCTTTGCTCCTACCAAAGGCAGGCATTTAATTTTTTCTTCCATTACAATTTTCTGTTGTCTGAGGTCTCTTCTCTGTAGCTCAAGCAATTTGTCATCTGATTAGTCTGATGAAGCATAGAGAAGTCATTTGAACTGTAAATTTTCTGCAGGCAAAATAAAATGCAAACAAGAAGAGCTTCCTGTGCCTGCCAAAGTGATGATACTCAGAATACAAATAAGAAAAAGCCATGCTGACAGCATAAGCTATTTTTATATCCTGTCATTGGCTCCCGGGCATGGCAGTTTGAACAGGACCGCATCTGTATTCCCAAACCCAAATAAACCATGTAGTCTTAAGTGAAGTTCGTGTCTTACAGAATAGCTGTTTAATCACAGTGAAAGGATACATTGCAGGAAGGATGAATCATGATGTTGATTCACACTCAAGCTGTACGTTTACTGTTTGCATCAACCCGGACAGAACAGCTACAGAGAGGAGGGTTTCCTGCCACTGACATGAGTCGTGCAGTGCTGTGCGGGAGGAGCCAGCAGGGACTTCTGTGCTGGCAGCAGGAACGGACGACACTTCACATCACAGTTCAGTCCTAGCATTTTTTAGAAGCCTACATCGAGACCTGGCTTGTTGTGGTGGTTGGGCACAGCCACATAGGCATGTTCAGGATGTGTGCCCTCTGCCACCCTGCCGTGGTGACGCTCCAGCCTCCCCAGGATAGCTGGGTTCATCACCTAAGGGTTACCTCCAGGGCAAAAGCTCGCTGTGGGACAGCCCTCACTCGGATGACGGGGATGGAGAGGGATGCTTGGCTGGGAACGTCCTTTCCCACAGCCTTAGCATCTCTCAGCCTCACCCTCACGTGGCTCCTCTCTGAAAAGCAGCTGTGGCCTCATTCCCTTATATAAAACCTAAGGCATTTAGAAAACACAAACACTTTCTCAGCACTCTTATGCTGCTGAATTATTGTACAGAACTGTGTCATGTACTCATTACCTGCCAGGATGCACTTAACAACTCTGGCTGATTGCAATAACATTTTGCTCTTACACAGTTTGTCATTGCTGGACCTCAAAGCCTTTTGGGAGGGCAGTGGCATTAGCAACAGGCAGGGTTTCCCACAGCAAGTGGAGCTGAAAGGAGCACTAATAGGACTGTAGCTAACAAATGGACCGTGCAGTGACACAGAGGCCTTGATCCTGCAAGTTCTTCCAAAATAATCCTCTGGAAAATGTTAGTGGAGCAATAGGAGACTTTTGTAATGTCAAGGAACTACTGCTTATGAATTTCTGGAAAGTAATCTTACTTTCTCTAGATAATCATCAAAGGGGGACTTCTGCCAAGCCAGGGATTGTTTTACTATCCAGGCACTATTCATTCACCACACTGCAATATTAATTAAGTAATTCTCACCTCCTGAATTAGAAAATTACTCTGATCTCTACAACAAATTACTTTGTAAAGCATAAACTTTACCTTGGTTTGCACAGACATTCCCGCAGCACTTTGCACTTCAGGGAACCATTCTCTGCCTCAGCAGAGCTCTGGGCAGCTTCCTTCTGAGGTTGAATTTGGCAGCCAACCACCCTGTAGGAGTTAAACTGGGGGGTAACAACCAAGCCTGCCATCAAACTTATGAGTTCTTCTCTTGATCAGGAATAGTGGCCAAGGGCTTTGCTTCTCCCCTCGCCATCCCCAGCATTTGCTTGGCTGACTGCTCAGCAGCTGCTTGGGCCATGTGGTTCTCTGGCAACTGCGGGATGCTCCCACACTTGAGCGGCACCACCGGCCACGTCGTCGCGAAGGGATGATTGATGATCTGATCAGAGCCACGACTGTGTTCCCACCCACACTCGCTGCCAGTCCCTTTCAAGAGCGAGGCGCCTCGCTGCCGTGCTCTGCTTTTGATGAGTGAGTACAGCAAAACACACAGTGGGACAAACCCATCAGGCTTTATACAGCTTTGGACAGGCCTGACTAGGACTGTATCCTGACTTTGCCTCTGAGCAGCGGAAGATTGTTCAGGGGTGCTTCCAGTGTGTTCCAAATCCAGGAGCTCTCTGGCAAACTGCCTCCCACACTGGATGCTCAGGGTGAATATCAGCCTGTATACAAAACACTATAAAAAGCCTTGCCTGATGAGGAGATGTGTCCTGGGTGAGTGACCCAAACCTGGGGCCTCTCCAATGTCCGTGCTCTTCCAGGCCCCAGAAACCTTGTCGAAAGAAGAGGAGGTGGGTGGTTCCCATGCACCCTTCCGTTTTGAGAAAATGGGGTTTTTTGGTAGGAAAGAAGTTAATAAATAGATTTTTTTCTTAATTATTTTATTTTAACTTTTTATCAGCCATTTCTCTGCAGGAGGAGGTGAGATTGGGAGTTAGGCAGATCCTTGCTGGTGCTGGGGACTGGAAGATCCTGTGTTAGGAAATGTCAGTGTTGTGGTGACTTAGGCAGCAGTGCAGTGAGGGCTTGTGGGAGAGCTCTAGACCATAAATCCACTTGCTGAATCCACCTTAGTCAGATTTGAAAGAAAGGAGGAGGAAAAATAATACCCAGATTATTAACATTGACTTTTGCCTTTTTCATTAGGACTTCACCCTGCAGGAGAAAAAAAAAAACGAAGGCAAAGCTAATGTCATGGATAAAATTGAAGCCCAAACCTGATTTTCATGCTCTATTTATTACAGCAGATCAGAGGTTTTGTGTGAGATCCTTGGAAATGTAAAGAACAGTGAGTTTGTTAGAGCAAAGCAGCAGTTGCATATTTTCTCCTGCCTCAACACAAAACTCAGCTGTTTTCTCAGCCTGAACCGGGTCCTTGTTCAAAAAGTGACATTAGGAATTAAGTTCCTTGATTCTGGCTGGGAATCTGACCCCAAATGCTTTACACAAGCGCAGTCAGCTGTGGCTGGGTTGAGGAGGAG
Organism: Empidonax traillii; assembly: GCF_003031625.1. Taxonomy (NCBI): domain Eukaryota; kingdom Metazoa; phylum Chordata; class Aves; order Passeriformes; family Tyrannidae; genus Empidonax; species Empidonax traillii. The sequence continues at coordinate 64,065 of NW_020955544.1, read as the reverse complement.
CTGCTTTCCCCTGTGCTGGAGGGAGGGTGCATCTCCCTGGGTGCTGCAAGAAGCATTGCCTCTTGCTCAGGTGGTGCTGGTGCCAGCGCCACACTCTCCAGCAGTGAGGACATTGGGGGACATCCTGGATCATCTGGAGCTGCCCTGACTGGTTGGGCATGCCAAGAACATCAGGCACCTTCCAGAGCCAGTGCAGGAGCTGCTTGTGGGCACTTTGCGGGCAGGCGTTGTGGCAGTGGAAGAGGGAGGCACTTGGTCCCAGCACCCTCTGAGCACCTTCCCTCTTCACCCAAATGCACCCAAAAATAGGGGCCTTGCTTCATCCCTCCGGGCAAGTGCTTTCCCCGGTGATGCTACTGTTTTTTGGCTGCTATTTCAGATGTGTGGTAACTTACTGGTGCAGCGGTTTGGAGTGCACATCCGCTCATTTTCTCTTTCTGGGATCCAGCTGGGTGCCTTGGGGGCGTTAGAAATCCTCTAACATGAAATTAAACCGAAAATCCCAGCTCCCAGTGAGAGGGCTGTGTTTCTAGCCCAAGCTTTGTCTTTCAGGGAAAATGGCCTCACTTAGCAAGTTATCTGTGAGAGCGTGTAGGCTGTGTGCCAGGAACGCTATCAGCCTGCTATGGGCTGTGTGCTGAATTACTCACTATTCAGTGACCTTTCAGCAGATTATTGGAATTATATTGAATTGCAATGGAGGATGCTGGAGTCTCTGTTTCTTTCAGGCCTGTCCTCTGCCCTCTGATATATTTCTGAGCTGCCAGCGCAAGCTATTGAATCCAAGGCAGTGGGAACAGTTCTAGTTGGGTGGCTGACATGATGTCTTTCCACGTGTGTGATCCATCAGAAAAGTTGTGCTCTGAATCCAAAAGCAGCAAGACTGTCATGATCAGTGTCCAACAAAAGCAAGACTTTTGGGTTTTGGTAGCAGAGGTGCATGTTTTTCTTGTGAGATACCTCATGCTGAGGTAGGTGCAAATGAGCTGATCTTTTCTTTAGGGATCTGCATTCATTTGCAAGAAGAAATAGGGTTTAGATTGATATTTCCTTAAATGAACATAACAGAAGGTGAGGAGGAGAGAAAATAATTAACAGATGCAATCACAGAATTGCTTTCAAAGCTCTTCACAGGTACTAGAGAAGGAAAGTACCTGAGTGATGGGAAGAGTTTGAGTGTGCTGATGGTAATGAAAAATGGCCTCAGTTTGGTTGAATTTGAACTGGAGATCTCTAGCTGGAGATGGACCTGCTTTTACAGCTGCACAGAGCCATTCTAGCAATGCCAAGAGCCATTTCATTGTTGATGGATCAGCATATGGATGAGGGAACAGGGCTTGTGAGCCACAGCAAGGGCTGCTGGAAACTTCTGCCTGTGCAAGAGTCTTGCAGACTTTCTCATGGTTTTCTATCTAATGAAGATTTCTTGGGTGTACTTGAAACAGAGCTGAGCTGAGATGCAGAGACTTGTTAACAGCAGAGCCTGTTCTCTGATCTACCCTCTCTGTGTGGGCAGCAGTAGAAACCAGGACATCAAGCACCTCAGCTTTGTGTCAATTCATTACAAGCCCCAGGATTCGTAACCCTGGACAACACTTCTGTGCCAGTAACAGCATCATTTTAGGCCCATTTACTACTGCGACAATGTTCAAGTGCTGAAATACGCACTGGAGGCTTCTAAACCTGTATTTCTTGTGGTGGGTAATACATCTAATAATCCCAAACTCATTTTGTAACAGGAAAACTGTGTTTGCAAGGTTGCACTTGTGTCCCTGCCTGGGTTGTGCTGGGATGAGGGTCAGCGAAAGGGGCAGCCTCGACTGGAGCTAAAACCAACCACGCTGCCTTTCACCAAAACTGTATTATTTGTAAACCCCCTCTGCAGGACATAGGGTAGTTGTACACTCATATATGTGAGTACAGATACATACTGTAACCTTAGCTACGTTTCTAAGCACTACACTAAGTTATTGCACATATGTTACACTAGAACCTCAAAAACCTGACAACACTTCCAGTGAAGAACAGCTATTATAAATAGTGGTACTTGGGAAAAAAAAACAAATTAGTACATCTATTAGTTGAATTTACTATTGCAAAGCAAGTGAGCATTCCTGGGCTTCCCGCTCAGCAAGCGTAACCATTTTAATCGGGGATGATACAAATGGCCAGCACCCTTTTCACTTGGCAAAGAGCATAATTCTGACTAGGGCAGGGCAGTAGGAAAACATGTAAATATTTAATCTTAAGGTACAAGCAATTTAGTTGCGTTTTCCTGCAATTTGCTGAGCTGCCACTTGATGGGGCCGAACGTCTCCTTTTGCGACAGGAGCCGCACTCTTGCCGGGCCGGGGATGCGCTGGCGGCGCTGGGCAGAGGCCGGGGGCGATGCCGTGGGGATGGTGGTACCAAGCCTCAATCCTTTGGAACCCATCGTCACACTGGGAGTCCGTCGTTCCTTACCCAATCTCCCTGTGCTCCCTTTGCCTCCTCCTGCGTTAATTTATGGCTGCACATATAATTTCTCTCTAAACTCTTCTGCTTTGCCCAAGGAAAAAGTGGTACCCATCCCACAGCTAACGGCAAAGGGCTGGAACAGAGCATCTGGCTCTTTTCTACAGGTCAAATGGTTTCACAAAATGAACATGCATGGAGCTGACTTCCCTGAAGAAGCCAGGGGAAATTGTTTTACTAATTTTACTTGCTAAGTATGCCTAAAAGCCTTCATGAAAGCCTTGCCAGCACATCAAGGGAAGTTATCTTCCCCCTCCCCTCAGTGCTCCTGATGTAAAACATCCAGTTTGGGCTCCTCCAGTTGAAAAGGGATGCGGAAAAATAATAGAGGGACTCCTGGAGAGCTGATAAGATGGCAAGAGACTGGGGTATATGATAAGGGGCAATACGCTGGAACACCACAGCCTGTAGATATCTGTCCCGGGGTTGCTGCTGAAAGGAGCTGTTGTGCCCTGCTCCTTTCTGGCTAAATCAAACCTGTGGAGTTGCAGGATATCAGCTGAGCTGACCACCAGCCAGCCACTTGTATGGCTGTAGGTGTTCTAGAACTAATCTAAAGAAAGCTATGAGTGTCAAGGATGAATGAGGAAAACGTTCAACCCCGGGCCTTGTTCAGCTGCACGTGGGTGGCCCAGGAGAGCCACACACTCAGGGAATTGTGCTGCAGAAAAGGTACCACAGCACTCAGAATTAACTCTCCCTGAGCTGGTGGCTGAGTCTGAGGCCCAGACATACTCAATAAAAAGCCAATCTTTCATTACATGTGCTCTGACCTGGAATCTGCTGGGCTGAACTAGCAAATATACAATACGTTCAAGAAGAATAAACGTCTGAAGACTTGAAGGAAAAATGAAATTAAACCAATGCCTGTGCACAGGTGAGGTGTGTAGGATTTGCTCACTATTTCAGTGTTTCCATGCTCTGTAGTTACCATTCTTGTGCAGCATTCGTGGTCTGGCTGAGGGTTAGGACTTCAAACTACCCACTCATTACTTGGCATTGCTTTTGGAGCACATCACCCACCTGGGCAAACTGGCACTTGGTACCAGTAAAGAAACTGTTGGTAAAGAAACTCCCTGGTATTGTGCAAACATGCTGTGTGCTGGCAGGGAAAGGACTGGTGCTGAATTGCATCAACTCCAAATATGAGTTTAAAGATAGAGCTCTTTTTATAACACCAGAACCATCTCTGTGTGATAACACAGAGAATGCAGCTCATTACCAGCCCATGGGAGGATGGCAAGGCAGGATGGCAACAGCACTGCTGGGCCAAGGGACCATGACTTGCCAGGGATGGGCTAAACACAGGCTTTTTCCTCCACTATATGATCACAACTACCTGCAGCCAAATACTTGTAATTGCTTTCACCAAAGTTTATTACCTTGAACTACTCTACTGTGAAACGTGATAAAGCCTCCAAGGGATTGGGGAAAAGAGGAATTAAAGAGGTTGCCACCTCTCTATTTTCATTCAACTCCACTCTCATGAGACCTTCCCCAGAGTGCTGTACCCAGGTCTGGGGCCTCCAACATGGGAAGGACATGGATCTGCTGGAGTGAGTCCAGAGGAGGCCTCAAAGATGCTCACTGGGCTGAAGCACCTCTGTTATGAAGACAGACTGAGAGAGATTGGATTGTTTGCCCTGGAGAAGAGAAGGCTCCTGGGAGACTTTATAGCACCTTCCAGTACATAAACAGGGCTTATAAAAAAGAGGGAGAGTTTTCACATGGGCAGATAGCGATAGGACAAGGGAGAGCAGTTCTAAACTAAACGAGGAGAGATTTAGATTAGATGTTAGGAAGAAATTCTTAACTGTGAGGGTGGTGAGGCACTAGAACAGGTTGCCCAGAGAAGCTGTGAATACCCCCTTTTTTCTAAGAGTGTATATGAGAAAGGTCTGTAAGATCTCAGCTGCTTTCACTAAAAAAAACCAAGGCTATGTGTGGTGTTTGACAGAAGCACCTCACTCAGCAGCCCCAGCACAGTGCCTGTGGGACCTGCTCAGCTCCCAGCACAGCTCTTTGCCTCAGCAGGTGCTGTGGTTGGTGACAGGCAGCATGGCACAGCATGGCACAGCATGGCATTTTACTTCTCTTTGTCTTACTGAGCAGAACTGAGCGATGCTGAGACCTGAGGGCTTGGCTGGCTGTGGGGCTGTGGGTCCAACAGGGAGGCACATGGCACTTTGCCAGCACTGCAGAGGAGGGTTGAGCTGGAAATTAGGAGAACTGGCAACAATAAACAGTTGTAGATTAAGTTCAACGGAGCAATATTTGGTTGATTCACTTTCTGGGACAGCGAGATTGGTGCAGCTGAAGGGGCAGAGCAAGTGCCCCCTTCATACCTCTCAACTCCATCCCCAGCTGATGGGACACTGTCTGCAGTTGTCCATTGTGTTGGCAGCTGTTCACTTTGTTCTGTGCCTCTCTCCCTTCAAATTATGGGTCTGAGAGGGGAAAGCCTCTGCAGAGGGGTGAGCACAGCCCCGTGTTCACATCCAGCTACAAGAGCAGTGCCTGGGGCTTCCAAAAGCCAAAGTGCCTGTGATGGTAACACTGACTCTGCTCCTTCCTCCTCATGCTCCTCCTCCTCCCATTGGCTGGGTGCTACCTCAAGGAGCAAGAGGGATGCAGGGAGCCTAAGAGTAAGGAGGGGTGGTGCTGCCAGCAGAGCAGGAGAGGCTCTTATCAGTGCAATGCAGCACCCAGCCATACATATTCATTTCATCCCCAGTCATTTTGATTTTCTCTGGGTTTGAAAGAGCTAGCAGGGGGTTCCCCCTTTTGAAGAAAGACTTGATACTAAAATTTTTTCCATTTCCTCTTCCAAAATTGCCTCAGAAACAAAGGATTTTTCTAGATATTTTACATACACAGTGATTCGCTTGGTACCGTATCCAACGCTGACCTGAAAATTAAGACATTTTTGAAAGGGAATTGTTTCTGATCATGCTATTCCAGTGAAGGGCCACTGGGTGCCTGATCACTGAATGGGTCCCAGGCATCTGACTGGTTTATAATGCCTTGGTGGAAGCACACCCAGACTGAGGGAGTGTCTCTAGGTGGGAGACTTTAATGAGAGCAAATCTCAGGCACCTTCCATCAAGGGGAATTTATAATGCTTCAGAGTGTTTAATGAAAAAGGCTGTGTTATCATCCATATCATTATTAAATATGTAGAAATAATTAATTATATAAAAACCTCCACAAATTTTAGTTTCCGTAGAAGCTTCTATGAGTTCCCCTGCACCCCTGTCACTGACTTTGCCAGTGCTGGCAGGCTCCCTTAGTTGTCTGCAACTTTCCTTCTTCAAAAAGTTCCTAAAATGCCCATCAGATCAGGTTCAGAAAGCTCAAGAAACTTCAGGCAGAAGCACTCAACAGCAGGACTGGAAAGCAAAAGAGCAGAGCACCAAGCTTGGCTGTTTCTCCAAGTGCCTCGACAGGGAACAGCTCTTGGTGTAGTCACTCCTCCTCCTCAGGTCAAGCTAACACACAGCTGGAGAAGTTATTTGTTGGGTGCCCTGTAAGGGCAGAAAACGGCAGCACAATGCCTGGCATGATGTGTAAACTGTGCTTTGAAAGCCTTGGCACCACGCTCAGGGAGATATTAGTTACAGCCAGTGCCACTAAAGCCCCCACTTGCCTGTGGGTGGGTGCAATGCCAACCACCACAGGGCAGCCCTGTGCCTGATGCCAGTGAGGGGTTTACTGTCAGCTTGACATGAGGCTCTTCTTTTGATGTGGCCGTGCTAATTAGCTGAATATCAAAGCCTGTATTTTGAGGCACATTTATCATCATATTGGTTATGCTGGATATTTGTTAGGTACCCTGTCACCTACACTACTGCATCATTGATTTCAGCTGCAGTTGAGCATAAAATAATAGTGGAATATTTTTAGAACCTTCTGTACAAGCACCATTCAAACATCTGAACATTGTCCAACTATTTGTAGCAACACTGTGCTGAGTTTAACAAAATGAGAGGTTCATGCACTGATGCAGTGACAGCTCACACAAACTTTCCTTCCCCCAGCCTATGGTATGCCATGCTTTCAGGGCTTTGAGAGTTTCGTACAAGAATGTATTTTTTTTCTGACTAATTTAATGAAACATCACCAAAAAAGTCAAGACAACGTAAGCACATACCTGCTTTAAGCACTACTTGAGTCTATTGGTTAATCAATAGTATGCATATAAAAATAGCACCAGCATGACCTATTTCTCAACTTCTTTTTGGTTTGTGTTTCCTCCTGCTCCCTCAGCTGTCAGGAATCACCTCCTGACACTTGTCAGAGCTTTGGAGTAGGTCCCTTGTTGCTCTTTGAGAGTATAGTGCAGTGAAAGCCTACCTGTATTCAGAGAAAAAAAACCCAACAACTCTTTTCACAAAAACCTGCCAAAATTTCCAAGGAAACTCTCTTGGCCAGCATAGATTCATACCTTGGTTCAGAGAAGGTAGTTTTGGTTTCAAGACGGTGTTTAATTTGCCCCAGTTGAGTGAGTGCATGCTCCTCTGACTGTAGCTAGGGATGATGCCAAAGACAGGGATGTAGAAATGGCCCTGCATCAGAACACTGCAGAGGTGCCCTGGACAACATGTCTCCAGAAATGCCCTTCTGCCCTTCTTCTGATTTTTTTTTTATAGGAGATTGCTGTCATCATGGGAAGCGTTGCTACCAAACAGTTTCTTGTGTCTGCCTTGCACAAATCCCTTTCAAAAAGACCTCTCTTTAGCTCTGACAGGGAAATGAGGAGCAGGGGACTTCTGAGGAGTTGATATCATTTCCCTCTCTGAAGCAAAGCAAAATTTAAAACAAAGGGGAAATTCTTTTTACCCTAAAGAGGCTGCATTGATTTTAGACACTAATTTATTAGCTGGAAATAGAAACAGTCTGAAGCTGGAAGAGGTGAGAGAGTCTCTCTGTCTTACATCTGCAAACTAATTTTGTTGTTGTTGTTCTTGTTGTTTTCTTTGCTCATCAGAAAGCAGATGCAATAGGAAGGATCAGGAAATCCAGGTTTGGTTCAATTATGCCCTCTGCTGCTACAGGGCTGAAACAGGGTCCAGCATCATTCAGAGTAACAGCATGAAGCTTCTGACTTGAAAGCTCTCCTTTGGCTTGGAGGCTTGAAGTGCTAATTAAAACCCTTTTCACTTAGAAGACTTTTCTGGCTCTCTTAGTTCTCTCCCCTCCTCCTAAAAAGTGATGATCCTTCATTACATCAACATTATGCAAGAGGTATCACTTGACTGTTTTGCTCAGCCTGAGAGCAACTGCTGTTGCCATTTGTATTGGCAAAGAGACTAGTCCAAGCCATGATGCATTAGTGAGGGACCATCAGCAAAATTCTTGCATAATTTATTTGAAGAAGTGCAGGAGAGTAGCTGAAGATGAGAGGGAAAAGAAGTGCCAAGGCTTTAATCTGGCAGAAGGACTCTGCTCTGACAGTCCTGACAAACTTTCAGCCAAAACCATGTTTTGAACTTCATTCAGTCAAGAAACACATTTACTCCTCTCAGAGCACAACTTCTTTGTGGAATTTTAATTTATTTGAATTTTGATGTGTTTATTGATGTATGCAGGTGTTCAACAAGCATCAGCGGAGAGTTTCACAGGAAAATAGCTGTTCTGCAATATCCCGCATTCAGGCACATTTGAACTCTTCAGCACTGCAGAGCAACATATAATGTTGCAAAAGCCCACATGACAAGGGAAGGAGGGACTCCACATTTGACTTGTGATTTCTCTGCCTCTTTGGCTTTTCGTGTCCCGAGGCTCTCTGAACACTTGGTTCTTTATATGCTGTCATCGCTCTCCCAAGTATGTGAAGTTGTTTAACTCATTGCTGTCTCTCTTTTGACAGATCTCAACACCAGCAAGTTTTCTTATGAAACATTACAGTACAAAGAGAAGACAACTCAGAAAGACTGAAATACCACCCTTAAAACCCACAGGGATTTAGGAAGACAAACGGATAGACAGACATGGCGCTACAATGAGCCCCAGCCATATGAGCTGTGACATGTGAAAGACAACTGAAGGGAAAATAGGGAAGAGGCATTAAAAATACTCTGAAAAATTATGAGGATGTCTGAGATAGTGAGAGTCTCTTGGAAGGGTAATAAAAAAGGAAATATATGATAATAAAGGATGGAAGACAGAAGCAGTTTGCCTATTGCTGCTGGCACTGCTGAGCTGTGAGAGACGGCCGAGACATTATCCCCAGCCCGTGTGATGCTTTCAGAAGCTGATGGCCAAGAGTGCAGGTCACAGCAGAAGTTTATGCAACACAGAGACACACAGCAGTGACTTTCAAACCCAAGGAGACTTTGGAGCCTGCCACTGGCACCTAGGAGAGACGTTCCCCCTTAACTGGATGATTGCACTTGACATGGTGTGGATGTGACAGCTTGGCTGAATCTTGAAATGCTGATACAATGGGTGCAACTGGGAACATATCTGAGAAAAAAAGGACAAAAGATAATTGTGTCATCAAGTCACCTCAGTATTTTGCACTTAATAAACATCTTAGAAGGTGCCTGCCCTTACATGTTTACAGGAAATGCCTTTAGGAGAAGGGCAGGTCAAATACAACAGTAGGTGAAGAGGTCTTTTTCTAGCATTGATTTAGCAGTGTGGGAAGCCTCTCGGAGCCCAGGATGTGTTAAGAGGTGCAGAGGAGTGATTTAGCTCATGAAAATTGTGTGTTTAACCAGAGGGCAGTTACAGAGAGCTGCAGATGGAGCTGGGAGCAGTCTGGCATCAGGCAGGAACCAGGCTGTGCTCTCCCCTATCCCCTCACACACAGACACACACACACATGGAGCTGCCAGCACAGCTGTGTGGTGCACTCCCACTCCCCCTCCTCACTCCTCCAGGGTGTTCTGGAGGAGACAGCCCAGCTCTGCAAAATTAATAGACAATCAGGATGGGATCGGGTGATGTTTCTCATAGAAGAGGCGGAGAAGGCACTAAAAAAATTATTAAACAGCTATAACGAATTGCACCTCTCCCTCCTGCGATTTCATGCAGCTGGTCAGACACAGTCTCAGTGCCAGTGAGAAGCTTCCCGCTTCCAATGGCTGGCAGGCAGGTCTGGGTGGCTGGAGCTGGGAACACAGCCACTAAGTCTGTTAGTGCTGCTTCTGGCAGGTGTCAGACACTGATGAAATCTGGGGAACCGAATGCACAGGTGGAAGTGTGAGTAAAGCAAAAGTGGTCAGGAGATGCCCTGGGAAAGCGAAGGCTTCTTGTACAAGGATTTTGATGACTGTGGGCTTTAGTTGCCTTTGCACGTTGGTTGCTGGGTGCTGAGGTGAGGAGGAATGGCTGTGGTGGTGGGGAGGGGAGCCCCAGAATCCCCAAGGTGTCAGGAACACTCCTGAATCAGGAGGTGATGAACTGAGCTCGTAACTCCCTTGTTTGATTCCAGGTTCATTTTCCCATGTAGAGCTGAGTCCTTCTCACCTTCCCAGCATGGAGGAAGTTTGTCCCAACCACCATCAGGCAGCAGGAGTCGTGCCTGGTGTGTCCCTGGGGAGATGCAGCAGGCTCCATAGGAATATTTTATGCATTATCCACTGCAGACACCAGCTCAGACACATTGTGTTCCCCTGACCTGCTTGAGGAGCTGAATTTTTCTCTGGCTCCTATCCATCAGGAGGCAGAGATGGGCTGAGAGGGCTGTTTCCTGGCATGACCTGTTTCAAAAGTCTGAGAACTGGAGAGGAATGTGATGATGCTGGTGAGGGTGGCCACAAGCAGCACAGTGCACAGAAAAGTGCCACAGTCACCTTCTGCATCATCCCAGAGGCTACACAGAGACCCACAGGCTGTCATGGTGCTAGAGACTACTGTCAGCTTGGGGAGCAGCCATCATCAGATGCTCATGATGAACTGAGCTGCACTGCTTTATAGAAAGCATTTAATTTATTTTGGTGTTTCTTGTATCTTTCTGCTTTTTCCTCTCAAAGTTCTTTTTTTACACTTCATATTCCTAGAAATTACAATGGAGACATAGCTGCTATTTATTAATGGACAGTGCTGTCAAATTAGTGTTGAAAAATCACCATTAGATCCGTGACATTTAAAGAATTCTACAGTTACATTAGGTGATTGAAATGTACAGGCCTCTCCTCAGACTTGCTCTGTGCTCCCTTTTCTCAACAACCTGTAAAAGAGCCAAGATGGCCTTCAATGTCTATAGAAAGATTATACAGCCCCTTCACAAGTCTGCAGGTGAAAATGAGCCCATTTCCCCTGAAAGTCTGAGAGGATGCTCACTCTCATTTTTCAAGCTGAGATAGCATTAACAATACTTCAGAAACCCAGAATACAGCAGATTCATCCTAATATGCAGGAGAAGACAAAATGTCTTCCAGAGGCTGATTTTCACTGCCCAGCTCTGTCTGAGTTCGCATCTTCCTGGGAGATAGAATTTGGGTCCCTGAAGGGGACAGGCACGAGACTGTGGTTCTGGTGGTGCTTTCAGGTTTGCACAGCCTGCACCTCCCTGCTGGCAGCTGCCACATCCCCAAAAGCAGCAATTCTGGCTGCTTATCCTCTCTGCCTTAATCACCCAGCGACATGAGAGGCATTATTAATATCCATGCACCCAGATGGCTCCCAGCCGCCATCCCTGGCTCCCCGGCAAAGCTGCTGGCTCAGACCAACTGGCTGCACTGGGCATTATCTCAGAGACACTAGAGAACCAGGAAGACACATCAGACACTTTCCAGCAGTAAATGCCCAGGCTGCAAGCTGCTGAAGTCCAGGCAAGCACTGCCCTTCCCAGAAATAATCTTTGGTCAGGGCTTTAACTACAATAATTAGTGAAAAATGGGGGGTTTTATTCCAGAAGCCCATTTCGCCTGTGATTCAGACTCTCTCTGATCTGATTCATATTTTTTCTTTATCTGAAAGAGAAGAGTGAGGGAGCAGGGTGTGGGAGGATTGGTGTCATGTCACAAGGGCTGGGCTATGGGACACTGCTCCATGTCCTTGCCCTGAGCCTGGCAGGCAGCCTGTCTCCCAGACGAGACACACATCTGATGGACCACACGCCTCTCTGTCTATTCAAGGCAATGCAGTGAGTCTCACAACGGGCAAAGCTGAGCAGATGGGGACTCTTACATCATTTGAATTCCAGGAGAAATATAAGGTTAGCTCCAGCTTTATAACACGCAAACTTCAGTCTCTTTAATCTCCTAGACAGTACTTGTGAGCAAGGGATGCTTTGGCAGCACCCTGGATCCAAAATCGCGCAGTTAGCTTTGTTAAATAGTTGGCCCTAGTTTCTGATCAGATGTACAGTTTACAAACTATCAGTAGCTGTATTTATATTATCAGTAGCTGTATTTGTTTTGCCAGAACTCCTTCTGCAATTTTCAAATCACTTGTAAAAATTGTGAAGCAGAGCTCTGCACTCCACACCTTTTATTAGGTGCTGCTTCTGAATCATCAAGTCTTCCAGCTTTTGGATGTCTCTTTGTATTTTACTTTATGGATTGTAGGACTTCCTACTTACAGTATCTGATCTCATATTTCAAGTTCTAATACACACACAGCTCTTAACGTAACAGTTGACATCTGGACCACCTTCGTGTTGCTCTGCTGGTTTCCTATCTCTTCCTGCCCTGCTTTGAAAACAGCAAGACTACAGATAACAGGGTATTTTCCTAATCAACAGCTGACATCTCCCCTCTCTGCTTCTTTGCCTTGGATCAATTTGTTTGCTTGTCTTATCTGTACTGTTAATTGTCTTATGGGCTCTTATGATAATCAAGTTTCCCATTCTGATGGTACTTTCTGTGGATTCTTAGGATGAGGACACAAGTGCAAGTGATGCTTGTGGGTGAAGCCCATCCTCTTGTATCTTTGCCACTTCTGTCCCCACTGCAGCTGCTGGCACTGGCCTTGGCTCAGCAGGAGCTGGTACACACAGGTTGGATGGGACTTTGAGCAACTCAGTCTGGTAGAAGGTGTCCCAGCTCATGCCAGAGGGGTTGGAATAGATGGTCTGAAAGGTCCCTTCCAACACAAGCCATTCTGTGGTTCTATGATTACCCAAAGCAGAATCAAGTGTGCCATATCTAAACATGCTTCACATCATTTTCTTGGGATACAAAATATAAAAGGTCTCCAAGACAGATGGATTTTAAGGAAAAAGAAAAAGCCACCATTGCAGAAGATGCTAACACAGCTGAAAATTATAACCTCCTTCAAAAATTACAGGGGTTTTTGATTGATCTTTAGTTTTTAAATACATTTGAGGAGGAGGGACCATCTATTTTGGAAAGGGGCATGATTTCCATCCCAAAAAATCATGTACATTGGAAAAATATCCAGAAAACATGGGAAGATATGCAGTGCACCAAAACGCCTCATATTTTTTAAAATATTTGCATTTAGATGCTGCACTTCTGTAAATGACTTGCCTTTTGATTTTAATTTCCATAACCTATGCACAACACATATTGTAAAAAAAAAGGGGGAATATTAGAGACTTTAGATAAAGGATCTTTGTCCTTTTTTTCTGCACAGATGAAAACACTCTGACCTGGACCTGCTCCTTCAATATAACAAGTCCACCAGGCAGGAGACTCCTGCCCCTGTAGGGACAAGCAGCTGCCAGATCCAGGCAGCTCCACAGTGGTGCTGGTGGGCTGAGGTGTGTGGGCAGCAGTGCTCAGCCCTGCCTGCAGTGCCGATCACAGCTCTCCTCTCCCACCACATGTCAGAGACAGGACTTTGCAGACATTTCAGTATTTCTGAGGACCGTGCAAAATATTTCCAGGACTTGTCCAGCCCTTTGCCCAGATCATAAAATTGCAAGCTCTTGTCTCACAAACTTCTTAAAAAAGTTTCTTAAAATCTGTCTGCAGCACCCCATCATTAGATATAATTAACGAGAGTGCTGGGCACAGGGGTAACTGCTCAGATCAAAGCTGCAGCAATTTATTTTTTCTGTTGCAAACAGCAGCCATCTCCAGAGCTCCCTTGAGTCGCTTCATCTTTATTAAATAGGCAGAGCCTTGGCTGACGAGATTTGATAAATTGAGGGCCAAGTTGTGGGCCGAGGTGTAAGCGTGTATCTCCAAACATTCAGTCAAGCACTAATATAATGAAAGGAGGGTTGATAATTATAGAAACCTAGTACATTAACTGGCAGAACATTAATGGCCAAGAACAGCATACAGGCTTATATTCCCTCTGGCTGAGAAGGTAAATTGCATTTTCAAGTTATGACAAACTTGACATTTGTTATTATCTATTATTATATTATTTATCTCCTTTAGAGTATCATTTAGAGACCTCATCTGTGACCAGAGTCTAACCATGCTCTGAAAAGGTTATATTTTAAGTCCCTGACATTCAGGATAATATTTCCTGCAGTCTTGGTTCTGTCAAGACAGAAGTTAAGCTAATTGGGAAAACGTCCATCTGAGCGTATGGAGGAGTGTGAAATGCAAATGTGAAGACTCCAGGTATATATTAGGCAGCATCCTTCCTAATATGCATCTCAAGTACTTGCAGAAGGCCTCCCTGTGAGGTCCCCAGAATGTGCTGGGCAGCAGGGTTCTCCCCACGCCATGGTGAGCAGTGGGGTGCGTTCCTGTGCTGGACACGTGTCTGCTCTGACCACCTGTGTCCAGCCAGAGGGTACATGGAACAACCTGGCTGAGGGCTGGAGCAAAACTGGGTCCCACCTGTACATTGTGTACCATCCCTGTCCCCCCAAAGCCAGGCAGGTGGAGACACAGCAGCCCCCCTCCACTGACTGTGAGTGGGGGGCTACACACCCCTGCTTTGCCTGTGCACCAGCCTCCAGAGGAAAGGAGACCCTTTCCCTGCCTCTGCCAGGCCTTCCCTCTGTGATCCAGCAGCTCTCTGCCTGCAAGTGCCTTTCTGCATGCTGGACCAGCCATCTCCAACCCATTAGTCCTCATCAGCATGTGCCACCATAATTAACAAACGTGATTAAGAAGTGCAGATGTGCTGGTGTTGCACCTTGTCACTATGGCAGCATTTTCTTTTCTCACTCGGTATTATGAGTTAATAATTAAAGCTTTATATTTTTAGCAGCTTCATGTAATTTAGATCCAATTTGTCGTGGCATTCCCTGATGTTCGCTTCGTCCTCATGGTACCAAACACAGGCTGCTGCCACACCAATCAGTAGTGATTTTGTTCTTAATTACTGCATCTTAAAATAACAATTAGGTTTAAAATTATATTGTATAAAAACAAACTTATGTTGAACATACTTTTCAGGCTAATAGGAGTGAATGAACAAGAAATTTATTCTCCTGATTTCTGGTTTTACAAGCGTTTTTTAAGTTCTTTCATAGAACCACAGAACAACCCAGGTGAGGGCATCTTCATAGATCATCTGGTCCAACCATTATACTTTAATATCAAGCATAAAAAAACTGCTTCAAACCTGTTACAATATTTTGCTTTGCAGACAGTACAGGGATACAGGGAAAAAATTATTTAAATAAATAAGCTGAGGTCCTACTTGGCTGGGTAACTGTATTTTAGAACATGAATTGCTGAGAGTTTTAGGGCTCTCGTTTAAGACATTCTTTAGGGACAGTGAACTGAATAAAACAAACTGGGTAGCAAGGAGCTCCAGAATGCTGCTTCACCTGAACTTAAAAATACAGTGATTTTTGCACTGGCTGGGAAACACTGGGCTGCAGAAAATTAGTATCTCACTGCCAGCAGAAAAGTCAGGTGCAGTATAATATTTCAGCCTAATTTATTTATGGGTAGGTACATTCATGGACAAGTATTAGAGTATTAGAAGGCCAAAGTGAATTAGGTAAGGGAGCCTTACAAGCTCCAGAAATCAACTTTTGCTGCAGGAATAACCATTTCTGAGGAAAAAAGCCAGCAGCCCTGATGGCACAAGGGGCTGCTGTGGATCAGTCACTTAGCACAAGCCTGCACTCTGTCTTTTTGTCAGATATGAGTCCCCTCTCCCCTCAGGTTGCACTCCAGACAAAGGGGTTTATTAT
>NW_020955544.1:0-48056 GCF_003031625.1 Empidonax traillii | reverse complement strand
GCTCCAGAAATCAACTTTTGCTGCAGGAATAACCATTTCTGAGGAAAAAAGCCAGCAGCCCTGATGGCACAAGGGGCTGCTGTGGATCAGTCACTTAGCACAAGCCTGCACTCTGTCTTTTTGTCAGATATGAGTCCCCTCTCCCCTCAGGTTGCACTCCAGACAAAGGGGTTTATTATCTCCTGCAGACTGATTAAAACAGATGACAGAGCACTGCGCAGGACCTTGTGGTCCTTAACCTGAACTTAATTATGGATCGCCCCGGAGTACAGCTCAGCCTCTCTTGTGGCAAATATTTGCAATCAAACACCAAAACCAGACCCTTTCCAGCCGGGTCTGCACATTGCAGCCACATTTTTGTGCTATCTATCAGCTCACCCAGCACCAGCTCTCATCTCCTGGTCTAGTACAATTTAATTAACAAGGTTGCCCATGAGGTATGAGGTAGCTTCATGAATGGGGAATTAGGGGAAAAGGTCCCTTCTCCTGCAAGTGTGTCCTTTTGGAACTGAAATGCTTGTACTTTTACCAGTTTTAAATCCTACCATCAACATCTGGCTTATTTTGTGTAAGTGCAATGGCTCGTTGCACCATGTGGATTATTGAAAGACTCCATTTATTATCATTACATCAGTAATGTACCTCATCTGTGCTCTCTGCTAATAGCTCCAGCAATTATCCCAGGATGAGCTGTTTGCTTGGGACAGAAGGAGTTTTGTGGGTGTACAAACCATTTGGGACCTTGAGACACCTCAGGGGACCCACAGCCTGTGAGGTGGGGATTGAAGCTCCTTCAGCAAAGGTAATTGTGGTTCTTTGACATGCAAAATAACTTCTCTATTAGCAGATACCCTGCAATCTCATGTAAAACCCAGTATAAGCTCATGTATAAGCAGAGCTGCAATTCAGTGTAAACTTATCTAGTAAAGTGTATCAGGGTCATTTTGCTTTGGTTGTGTTTTAACCCTGTGTGCACATTTCTGGCTTATTTCGTCATTAAGGGTAGTTTAGTTTATGAGCTGTTTTTGTCATTCCTCATGGCCAAGATGATTCTGGACTCACATCAGTGGTCTATACCTCACTGCTACTCCCCCACCACCACTGACCAAGACTCCCCCATTCAAGAAGGACACGTAGACAAAAGGAAAATATCCTGTGTGGCTTAGCTGTGTACTCAGTGCTTTTAATGCACTGGATTTTAGAAAACAACAAGCTGGCTTAAACTTCATCCCCTTTTGTCAGCATTCCAAATATTTAATATGTAAAAGTGATGATGCATGGAGCTGGTGCCTGAAAACCCATGGAGCCAGTAGGCTTAGGACACCTACACTCCTCCTTCCAGGGATCAGTGACAGCAATCTTTGGGAAGCACCTGAGCAGCTGCCCAATCCACCTTGCACAGGGAAGGGAGAAAATCCAGGCTCAGTCTGGCTCTGGTGGCACTGCCCTCTGTGACAGCACCATGACTAAGGATTCAATCTTACATAAAACTTTTAAAATGCAACTAAAGCCCTTTCTCCACTCCATTTCGTATAGAAACCACACAGTGCATCAACTTGGGCTTCACAGCTTTTGTCCCTTCCCCAGAAGGGCACAGAGCCAAAAAGGCAGTGAGATCCACCATGGTCTTTGGGATGCTCAAATATGATGAGTTTTGGAGGGGCAATTGGGACTGGGAGGGGAGATAGGACTGGGAAGGGCTCTGATGGGTGCAGGACTGGGTTCATCACACAGGCTGGCCCTGGCACAGCCACAGGCTGCACTGGGTTGTGGTAGCTGCTGCAAAGTGCCCATTAAAAGGCACTGCCTAGTTTTTGGTCTACCCCTTTCATTTGAGACTTATTCCTTTGTTCTCAGCTAACATTGTTCTAAATACTGTGTTTTGCAGGGGCTTTTTATGAAACTCCCTCAGTAACCTACTTTGAGTTTAAAATAACCTTATTAGTAACACGTTAATGATAGTTAGCCTTCCTACATATGATTTGTCTTCAAGGCCTTGCTCCAACTTTAGGTAATCTTCACAGTGGTTGTGAGAGGTGGGTGCTCAGTGCAGTATTTTGAAAGAATTCTGTTAAAGATAGAGATGATGCAACAAAAATTGGTTGATTCTTAGAGCTGGCATTTGCTCAGTCTTTACTTGCACCAGCACTATTCTCTTCATTTCAGTCCATCAGAAGCTCTTTTGGGTAATGTGATGTAATGAAGCAGGCAAGAACAAGCTAAAAATTCAGGAGAGCATTCCCAAGATCCCACTGGCTCCAAAATATTTAAGAATGTGACTAAGCCTTGAACAGGTGAAAAAACTGAGTGTTTCCTTTGACTATTTGTTCTTTCAAAGGTCCCTTGCTAAGTCCTAGACTAAAGCATATTCCTTTTTTGTGAGATGTACTCAGAACTATGGCACATAAATCTTCCCTGGCCACCTCTGAGCTGAACACCAGATCTTACCAGACTCTGCTCTTTTGGAAAGGTGTTAGAAAACATCCAGAGGAAAGGAACTGCTCTATTTGGCTGTTGTGCCATCACTGCAGATAGCTCTGAGTAATTCCCTGAGCAGTCAAAAATCCCTTTGCTGTTGAGTTTTCGGAAAATGGTAAAGCATTTGATATGTTACCGTAAGTTTTAGCCTAGAGACGAGACTGAATGTCAAGCCGAAGAGGATTGTGCATGTAATTAATTATTGATATAACTAGACATTGTATTGGCACATTTTACACAGCTGTAGGACCTGAGCCTCACAAAGAAGTACCTGAGTCGGAAAGAAGTGAGAGGAAGAGCTCCCTTGAGCTTGGCGTTGGTTGACTGGGCTCTCCAGTTTGAAACATCACGTTATCTATTAACCAAAAAAGGACTTCTTTATGTTTCTATTGCAAACAAAGAAGACTCAGTTTTGTGTATTTTCTGTATACCCTGCCTCAGGGCATGGGCTGATCTCAGGGAAGATTCAAATCTGGGGGAGCTCATCTCTCCAAAGTGATTTTAAGGTATTGACATCCGCCCACAGCAGTGAGCCGGCTTTCCTCCGCGCCTGTATTTCATTTGAATTCCCTGGAGGTGAAACTTAGATAAGAAATAATAAGCTTCGTGATTCACTGCTGCTTGCGTGTGGAAGAGAAAATACCCGTGCAATGGCACCATGTAGCCCTTCAAAACCAGAGAGCACCTGGGATTCCTGGGAGCATCTGCCTGAACCAGCTGCAATGGGAAGGGCAGACCAACCTTCCATTTGCTCATCAAAGACTTTTACTAACAAAAAATCCTTACTGTATCTTTAATTGCTTCTTTCTCGGGGAGGTGGACACAACACAGGAGCAGCCAGGACTTGCTACAAATGCAGAAGCATTTGGGATTTTCCTACTTTTTACTTGATCGATTCACGTCCATTTTAATTCTTCTAATCTCATCCTGGTACTTTGCCACCATCCACTGTGGGAGTTGGATCTCAGTATGACTCAGCCTGTACTTGCAGGGCAGGAAATCAGCTGACTAAGTGATTCCCATCGTGAAGAGCCAGGAAGTTTGTTCTCCATCCCCTGATATTTTCCAAGTTTTTATCCAAATGAAAACGCTTTTTAAGTTGAAAGCAGAAGTCAGCTCAGGGCAAGAGAGTTAATACATTTTCACTAAAAATAAATCCCTTTGAAAAGATCTTTGCATGGAGAAGACTGAGGTGATATATTACATGGACTTGAAGGATGAGTGTTGTTTCAAAATGAAAATCAAGGTTGCACTTTGTTCAAACACTGTACTGTACAAACCTATCTTGTCATTATTTTTGTTGGATAAGGTTTTTGCTGCAGTTTTCAATTTGGCTGAATCAGTTGAAGAAAATCCCAAGATGATTTAACCAGTCTTTGTCTTGGTGAGTTTAACAAGAGATCAAGTTAGTGGACAAATTGGGAGGGGACAAACGTGAGGGCGCCTTGCCCAGGCCTCTGGGAACTTGGCCCATGCACACTTCCAAAACTGACTGTTCCACTCTGTGGCATTTGTCATGAATTGAAGAATTAACTCAAAAGAAGGGAACCTGATGCTTTGCAATTCAGCTACTTGAAGACATTTGTTGCTACAGGATTCACACTCACATCCGTCGAGGCTGGCATTGCCCCTCACATGGACATGGGATGTACCCCATCCCTTGGCATGGCAGTTCCCCTCCCAGACTGCTCAGTGCCTGGAGGGAGGGAGGCTGTGCAAGCCACAGGTGACCACCCTGCTAATCTATGCGTTGATTTCTGCAGGCAGGTCCTTGATATACCTTCAGAAAGGCTTATGCTGGATGCGTCACTGTGCTTAAAAACAGAATATGGCACCGTGACTCATTCCATATAAACCTGTTACTCCTAAACTCAAAGACGTGCTTAAAACTGTTTGCTGGAAAGTTTATTTCCCTGCTCACAGAGCTGAGCAAATGTCACTGCACTGCATAACCCTTCCACTGTTCTGTGCTTTCAGTTTCTCCTCACTTTGTTCTGCTGGTAAAGTCAAATGGAAAATACCTGCAGGAGAGGCAGCAATTTTAGTTGTGCCACGGAGTGTCGAGTGCACTGGAAGGCTAACCTCTGAGATTTCCAGTAATATCAATGAATTGGCCCTCTTTGAAAGCCCTATTAGCTCTTCATTCTCACCCTCGAGGAGCTGTGTGAGTGGTTTCTGCATAATGACAATTACAGCTCCCCATAGGGCTTGATACAAACACAGATACCGTGTGAGGCTGCTTTTGTTGTAGTCAAACATCTCAATGGCTGTTTACAAAGATGGGTTAACACCGCGGCCTTCTAGAAATTGGAAAGAAAGTGGCATTTGTTTGTTTAACAAAGGAGAGCAAAGATACAACCATTCACCTTGAGGTATTCACTCACAGCTTCCACCCAAATGAGTCAGACCTGTCTGCCCCCCCATCACTCTGGGTGGCACCTGGGAAACATACCCAGGGGGGTCCCTCTGGGTCCCTGGAGAGGGACTTTCTACAGAAGTACGTAGTGACAGGACAAGGGGGAATGGCTTTAAACTGGAAAAGAGTAGATTTATGCTGGATATTAGAAAAAAATTCTCTCCTGTGAGGGTGGTGAGGCGCTGGAACACGCTGTCCAGAGAAGCCATGGCTGCTGCATCTCTGGAAGTGTTGAAAGCCAGGTTGGATGGGGCTTAGAGCAACCTGATCTAGTTGGAGATGTCCCTGCCCACAGCAGCAGGGCTGGAATGAGATGATGTTCAACATCCCTTCCAACTCAAACCATTCTGTGATTCTGTGATTGTACGACAGTCTTAGTTTCAAGACAAGAAATGTGCTCACCCTTGCAGGAAGGGAACCATAATTCCTGCTGCATGGGAAGGCTGAGGCCTTTCTGCTCCCAAACACAGGCCTTATGGAAACAAAAAGGCACAGAAGAGTTGCCATCCTCTCAGAGCATGGCATGGACATGCTGGGAAGGAGTGTGTATCTCTCTGGTGCTCAGCAGAGTTAAGCGTGTCCAAGATTTATGTAAAAACCTCCCTCCCCTTGCACAGTGAAAGCATCTGATGCTCTGACTCTCCAGGACCAGTAAAGAGAGGGATGGAGGCAGATGCCCATCAGCGCTGCACCCTTCTGCTGGCAGCATCATCGCCCAAGGACCTGATGTCCCACCAAAAGCTGCAGAGCCACTGACAGCCTGCTCGAGGCAGAAAACCCAGGGAGACTCTGTGGGAGAGAGATTGCTTTGAGACAGGCATAGAGGAAACAACATTAATTCAAACAGAAAATGAAATTAAACAGAAAATTTGGAATGCGGGAGATTGTTGGCTGTCTCACCAGGAAATTACTGTCCCTTAATGCAGTTAAGCAGCCAGACCCCAGGGCTGATTGCCCAGAGCACAGCACAGTTTGCAAAGAGGGATGCTCTGGATGAGTCCAAGCACTGGAAGGAGCAACATGGGTGGGCACAGTTGGACAGTGATTTGTTGAATGCTTAGAGGTGGCAGACACCTCAACAGCATCAGATTTGCCTCCTTCCATTCATTTGTGTGAGGGAACTGATGTTCAGCACAGGAGGTGAGAGTCTCTGCACAGCCCTGGAAGGCGCTGACACATGGTCCTTTCTGTCCTGGGGCAGAGTTAGCATCTCCCTGCAATCCTCCTCGAGCCTGGATAGAATCAGGGTTGTCTCTGAACAAGCTTCAGACACAAAATCTGGATGGCTCCCCCTCTGCAAGCACATCTCAGCAGTGTCCATACTCACCTTCTTCGCTATCAGATGCCTTCCCTGTTTCTTGCTCCAGCTGGCACTTTCAGGACCTTTGACTGGTGATCATCATGTGCTTTCTCCTGTGCCATCTCTCCAGGGAAGGGGCTGCAAAGGAGCTTTTCTCAACAACCCAAGGAGCTGTCACAAGGCAGCACTTTTCACTAACGCCTTGCCAATTCATCCTCCTCCATCTCCCCGCAGGCAGCTGGCATCATCTAACCCAGACCTTATACTGACCCTCTTGAAGGTCTGTGTCTGTTCAGCCTTCCTCACTCCAGCAGTTTTAGCTTTGAAATCACGCAATGAGGTACAGCTGCTGATAGAGAAGGGCTTTCATTACACTTCCCTTGTAAGGCTGAAAATGTTGCAGGCAGTGGAGAGAGGGCATGAAAAGGCCTCTAAGTGGAAGTAAACAATAAAGAGAATTGAATGGATATAAAAAAGAGTTAACTTTGTTAATTCCAATTTTCGGAAGAGTCCAAGCTCAGAAAACCTCCAAGAACACAGTGGATTAGTGATAACACTCAAGAACATGGGATAAAGTGTGTAATTGAAAACGATGTCATCTTCACAGTTAGACAACAGAACAGAGCTAACTCAGCTGGTAAAAAATGTCAGCTGGAATATCTCCTCCTTTTCATCTGTAGGTTGGTTTTTAACACGTATTTCCTATTAGAAACAGAAGGTAAAGTTGGCACGTTCCAAGCTTTCTGTAATGCTTGAACATATCTCACCATTTCAGAGCTATGTTCATATTTCTGCTAATAATCCCTCTTAAATGCCAGTTTAAACACAAATTCCAGAAACTGAAATTGATTAGATATTTCTGTAGATGAGTGCTGAAGATCTGAGAACTTGCATAGCACATACTATAGTATGAGAAATAGCAGCAACCTAATAATACTAACTGCTTACTAAACATAATGGAAATGAGCAGAGAGCACTGAATACTTAACACAGATCCTCTGGAAGAGTTAAAGACTGCCTTAAAACTGTGGGTAAGGAAGTAAGGGCTTGGCAGCTTCTTTTAAATGAGATAAAGCAAAAGATGTTAAATTTTGCATTTCAAGACCCAGAGAAATCAGATGAAAACATCTTAAAAAGAAAGCCCTAAGTGTCAAGATTCCCTGTTTTCTGTCTTTTGCCTGTTCACAGGCAAATTATATCTTCCTCCCAGCCTTATGTTTGGTGGAAATTTGGATTTATCCTACCTTTTGCTGAGTTCATGTTGAAAGGCAATTAGTGAAAGAGTTCGAGCAGAGGCCATCAATATTGCGCTGCTTGATTAAAAAACCCATCTGGAGCTGGCAGTGAACTAGCCTGCTATTGGCAGGGGTTATTTAGTGCATCCCTGTTCCTCTGTGAAACTCTCCATTTCCTCTATTATCACAGGGTGAGATCTCTGTGAGCAGAAACTCGGGAGATGATTTAAAAAATGTATGTGAAATTATGTGAGACCATGACACTGGTCAAACAGGTCAGCCCGAGAAGCTGCTGCCTCCCTGGATTTTTGCACAACAGATCCAACTGAGGGCCTTCGGGATCTGCATAAACAGGACAAGACCTCCAAGGAGAGGTAACATCTTGGTCAACATCTTTTCTAAGAGCTGGGAAAAGAGACAACACTAGCTCGTTTTCAGCTCTGAAATCTTACCAATGTAGGGCTGTGTGGGCTGAGCGCTGCAAAGAGATTAAAAGTAGAAACAAAATCTACCTTAAATGAGCCTTCATTCCCACATTGTTCCTCTACTGAGTCCAGTTTTACTTTGGAGCTGTATTTTGAGCTCAGAAGGGGTTGCAGCTCTGAAAGCACTGCTCCTTGTTCCAGCTGGACCACCTGCTCCAATTAAGAGACTGCTTCTCCTTTCTGGCTTCCTCCTTACCACAGCTTTGCATGTATGGAGTAATCTAAAATCTCTTGCCCCATTCCTCTAGATGGGAATTTTGTACCTGGTGAAAGGGAAGTTAAGTCATGCATGAGGCACATGAGAACACACCACTCGTGACTGGAGAATAGAGGCACAGGCTGGCCAGGAGTTCTGCTCAGCATTTCACAGTTCACATATTCACAATGGCCCGGGGCAAAGATGGGAATTTAATGTATTTTGCCAAAGTCTGCCATTTGGATTTTTGTATGCCCTCCTCATGTGGATTGTAGCTCTCACCAGTAATTTGGGATGTTGCATGCTCATTCCCTCTGGTCCTTCTTGTTCCTGTGGTAGCTGTGGGAGAAAAGACACTGTGAAACTTCCTTATATCAGCTTGAAGCACCAGTTTAATAACATTACATAGGGTTGGGAGATCACTTGATCTCTCTGTTTCCCAGCCAAAGCAGGTAGTGTAGGGGGGTGGTGATCAGCAATTTAAAAGGTCAGACAAGAGCAAAAGGTCTGTTTCCCCTGGCAGGGAGCTATTAGTGGCTGAGTAGTTCTACAATTGAGAAGGAAGAGGAGAAAAAGGGGGAAATAAGGTGAATAAAAGAAGTTAGACACAGCGGGTACAGTTTCATTAGTACTGGTTTTAGATGCGTTTCCCATTTTCATTCAAAACAATGGATTCCAAAGAAAGCTACTCCCAAGAGTGAAGCCCTTCAAAGCTGAAATGTGCTATCTTGGGTGAATCACTGAGTCATTAACAAAGGAAACCAGCTTGATTGCTTATTTTTAAACCTGCTTTTCTCAGACTCCTCTGGAAGTGGAATTTCACAGCTCCCACAGCCTAGGCTTTGCTTGCTGCCCATAACCACCTGCCTAGCAGAGTTGTGGAGCATCACCTGGATCACCTTCCTGTGCTCAGGCACTCAGAAAGGGCCACATTGTCATTCAGAGCAGTAAACGGGCTATTTTGTACCAGTACTAGGGTATTATTATGTTCTTTCCAGCTCAAGGCTGGTACCCTTCCTTTCAAGGTTCAGAACAAGAACATAGAGAACTGTGAAGAAAAAAAAAACCAAAACAACTCCTTCAATCACTTCTGGGACAAAACACTTGGATTTGTTCCAATACTTGGACACAGATTTAGCTCTGGCATAACAGGGCATGGCTACAGTTCAAGTCACTCGTCTTGGATGCAATATGCCACCATTCCTAGAGACTTCAGGATTGACTCTGCTTCTTTGGCCTTTGGGCTAGGACTTCAAGGCCAGATGTGTGTCCTGTGTGTTATTAGTTGCTGTAGTGCTTCCCTATATTGCATATTAATGTAATTTTTAATAGGCAGAATTTTACTATGTGTAATACCTTACTGTATTGCGTAGACTGTTCTGTAAACCTGTCTGAAACTGCAAGAGCTGAGGGAGTGTGCTGAAAATTAAAAAGAGATTATTGTCTTCCCAGGGCATCTAACTGACCATGAGCTATTCCCTGCTCACTTTCAATGTCCCTTGGCCATTTTGAGATCAAACATCTTCATAAAGACTTGGAATTTCAGGAAATGCCGGTGCAGAGCAGAAGTGAGAGTCTTGGCACAAATGATGGCCCCCATACCCAGTGCCAGGAGAGTTTTTCTTTCCATCTATCTCTGGTTTGTGACATTGTGTTGTGCCATTACAAGAATGCTCTTTTCAAATGCAGGATTTTAGTTGGGTTTGTGTCTCAGTTTATAGCACATGGAGCCATAAGGGGTCACGCTGTATCTTGGAGCTCGTGCCCAGAGGAAGAGCATCACTGTCATCCTTCTGTTATCACTCTTTTCCTTGATGTTTGTTTTCACTAAATGCAGATAAAGAGAAGGGAATTCCAGTGTTACAGAACAACCAACTTTACAGAGCACCTTGGTCTCATAAGGAAGAAGGAGAAGCAGATGTAGAGCCTGATACACGGTGACTACACCTCCATGCTCCTGCATTTCTGTGCTGGTTTGGATTGGACCTTTAGCCATACTAGGAGAGGAATCAAATGTGTCCACCCTATGAACCCATCAGAGGTGGGAGGGCTCAGCCAGACACACCAACATGGAAATCAAATCCTGATCCCATGAGACCATCTCCCGAGGAAGGGACTGGAGTACACACACTACAAGGGCTGTTTAATAATAGATCTGAGACGACAGCACAGGATGTCATGTGGGGGGATCTTCTGCACTGAAAAATGATGGAAAGAGTACTGGCTAAACCTATTCCTCACCATCTGTTATTAAAGCATCTCAGTTTTGCCAAGATCCTTCAGTTATCTGCAGAAGACTCCCCACAATGCTGCTTTTCTCTCCTCGAGGGTTCTGAAGATCCTGCAGGGCTTCAAATCTGTCTGGACCCTTCTGCTTTTGCTCAAGTAATTAAAAAAACACTGTGATAGGAGCTCTGTACCAAGCCAGAGGGTTGGTCCTGATGCCCAAGGACGCTGAAATATGGCATTTTTTGTGTCACAGGCACTCATATGTTGAAGGAATGCAAAATATGATTTAAAATAAATAGATTTGAGTTAACATTTTAACCGGAAAATTAATATTTGTTCTTCACCTTTAATTAATTTTAAAAGGAATAAAATCACCCTTAGGCCATTGGGTCCTGTACATCCCATGTTGGTTTCTGAACTCAGAAGTCAAAACATTTCCTATGCTCCCTTCAGCATTTACTTTCAGTTTTCTTTAGTTTTGATTGACTGTCCTCCTGCTTTTTCATTAAGTAACAGGTGGTCCTGTTTGCAACCTTCAAAGATCTCGTGAAAGTTTGTTAACAGACACTGAAATACAAACAAGCAGAAATTCAGTACATGGAAGTTGCATCACAAACCCCCTCTGGATCAGACTCTCCCCAGTGGTTTGGGTGAGTGATGCCACCTCCCACTAGACACACCAATGACCCTGCAAACCTTTTTTTCCTCATAAGAAAATACAAATATATATATATATATTTGTATTTGCATGTTTGTATGTATTATATATACACAAATATACAAATATAAATAACAGTGCAATATGGCGAGGTTGAACAGGACAACATGCAAAAAAGCAGAAATTATTGAAATGCAACTGGACAGGTTGCCAGGATGGTATTACAGAGCTGGCAATGGAAACAGCTTATGATCGAAATCATTTGCAAAGTATTGGTCACACTGGATTTTCATTAGTCTAATGGCCATGACTAAAACACAGTCAGATTTATCAGTTAGAAGTCCCTTTAGCTACCCTTATTTTCTGAAACTCTAACGCTAAAGGCTATTTCAAAACAAAAAAGACATTACTCTTACGATGTATGTCATTTAAATATAGAAAATATTTCAGATCTTTACACAGAAATTAGCTAGTTAATTTCAGAGGTATTATTTGAAAAATTTATTTTAATGAAAATATTTTTTAAAAGATCAACAAACTACTTAGGTCATATTGCATTTGCAGCAGTGAGAGCATCATTTTGAAAACCCCTGGGATTACTCTTAGGACTATTTGAGGGAGAGAGGATCTGCCTTTTCCTTTTGGGGATCATTGACTGTCTGATTTTCTTGATTTGCTTATTTTATAAGGCACCTTTCTTCCCTCTACCTCTGCTGATGTTTATTATTTTTAAATTATTGGGGTATCTATCCATACTACCCATACTGGTAACAAAATTTTTTCTTCCCTATTTCAAAAAGGTTTCTCTCAAGCAGCTTACCTTTTTGCTTGTGTTACGTGTCAATCACACAGTCAGGGAGCTCTGAGTACCACAAACTAACAAAGAGTCCTGGGTGGAAGCCCCCAAAAGCCACCGTAAGGGTCGAGTCTGGCTCTGAGTCTTGGCAAGATGCTCTGGGTTTGAAAACTTGATCTAACATCTTCAGCAGCTGAACCAGTAAATGTGGCAATCTCTAGGGATACTGATGAGGTTTTCAGCTCTGAGGAAAATCCTGAGGCTTGTTTTCATTCTAAAAGGAAAAAACAACCAACCAGGAATTTTCCTGTAAACATGGGTTTTGGGTTTATTTGATTTGGGAACATGGGACCATTTCTCTTCATTAATACTGGATCATGTAGTTCTGATACAGCACTAACTTCTGTTCCGATAACATGAAAACAGCTGTAGTCTAGTACTTATCCTATTATTGCAGCTAATATTCTACTACATCAAAGTCCAGGTGAAACAGCTCCGAGCTATTATGAAATAAAGTATTTTGACACAATAGAGAAATGAGTAAGTCAAAATGATTTGCTTTAGATTTCAAAACTTCATCCAGAGCCACTCTCCTTTAAAAGAGCCTTTCTAATCAGAAACCAGCTACTTTGGAATTGCACTTGCTGCTTATTTATTAGTATAAAATCACAGCCTTTTTGGCAACTGCAGCCCAGAGGAAGGAAGCCACATTCCCAAACTCTTTCTTCTCCTACATCTGCTGTGGAGAAAACAAGCCCTGAGCTGAGGAAGGGGATAAATCATGGTTGGTGGTTCAGTAGCTGCAGGTCCTGCACAGTGATGGGGCTGCTGGCCCCAGGGACGGAGCCAGCGCCGGGTCTGCTTCCGGACTACAGACACCATCCCACAGAATTCAGCTGTGTAATGGAGGTGAGACAGCCTGGAAAATAATAATGAGGTTCAATCTAATTGAAAAGATTTTCTTTACCTTTGGAAAGGTTCGCATCCCAGCTCAGCCGATGACCTTCAAGATCTGCGGCGGAAAGTCCAACAGCTCTGACGATCATTACACAAATTATCCCCCCTGAATGCAGAATAATCACCACAGTTAATACAGTTCACTAGTTAAATTTACTTTATTGTATTTTACACAGCCCTATTTACACTTTAAGACCCAATTTGTTCCTGTCTATTAGAATACATATTGATTTTTTTCAGTTTTAGTGCTCTGCAGAGCCTCTTGCAGGACTACTTACAACAAAGAGAAAGCCCAGCTCTCCTGGAATATGCTCTGTGAAGTTGAACTTGAAAGACTGAATTTTATAATAGTTAATAAAAGCCAGAATAACATCGAAAATGGCATGTAAATAGCCAGCAGCCACTCTATACACTGATGGTTCATTTTCTAAGAATTCATGTAAGGGATTCATTAAATATTTCAGTGTTTTAGAGAAGGGTAAGGGGGGATTCTCTGTTTTTGAACCCCCAAAAGTGATGCAGCAGTGTGACCAGGGGTGCATTAAAAAAAAGTGACTTTCTAGCTGTAATTTGGGGCAGTGCTTTCACATGCTGTGCTTGCTCAATGCCATTAATTATTAACTTTGCCTTCAAATGGGAGATTTGGAATTGAAACATGCTAAAAAATTGAAGGTTTTTTAACTCAAACATCAGTTTAAAACAGAAATAATATTTTCAGAAATTAGTAAGTAAACTTTACCAAAATCTTACCCAAATTCTTAAAGCAAAGACTACATGTTCTTCAATAAACAAGAAATAATTTACTTTTATCCTCGTTTTGTTCCCAGTCAAACTCATAATTAAATGCTTGGAAATAACAATATGATTATTGAGGAGCAGCATCCACCTGTTGCCGTGCTTTTTTCTGGGATTTTCTAGTGTTTTAGCCTTTTGCATGCTGCAAAAATTACCTTTTGGATAGTGACTTTACTCATTGAAATAACTATTAAAATCTCAGCACAAGGTATATTTCAAAGGGAGAAAATATGAAACTTACAGCTGAAAAGAACAGGGAGGGGGAGAAGAATAAAATAGAGGAAAATATGACATTTTGTCCATTTTAAAAATACAGAGTTTTTGGAAGCTTAGAGCATTTTATCTTAACACTTTCAAACCCCTATCAGATGCTTCATTTGAAAGAATATCTTTTATTTTCTTCTAAAATCTGATCTGAATTTTTAATGAAAGAAAATCATTAAATTGTTTAAAGTGAATCAGAGCTTTTCAATCCAAGCCAAACAAAAAGTTTCAGGTGTACTCAAACAATTTTTTTTTTGTTTAATTGTTTCATCTAATGGTAATTGTTCTCATTTTAGTCAAATGTGAATTACTTTGCCCTTGGGAAGAAGAATGCATTAGTCTCCCATTTCCACCTGCAGAGTTTCAGAGAAGGCACATGGCAATGGCACTTGTTCCGTGAGGGAAAAGATAAGATGTGATGATGAGGGAAAAGATCAGATGTGATGATGAGTTAAAATTAGAGATCTGCCTGGGAATAACAGAGTCAACAGACTTCATTTCAGCAGACATTGCTAGTCCCTCCACTTTTCCCATTAACTGTTTAATCTTGTGACTTTTAGAGGCTGTGCAATGACATCTCTTTTTAAATCTTTAATTTTAAGCAACCTAGGTTCTTCAGGGTACCCGTGGGACTGGGACTGTGCTAGACCTGTGTCCCCTTCCTTCAGTGTCCTTTAATCTGGATCCTGGTGTCCAGCCAGCCTCGTGCCATGGGTGCTCACTGAGTCATGTTGTGCAGACATTGTCAGGCACCATTCAAAGGCAGACATAGTAGTTAAAATGCAAATATTGAGATATATGTAACTGATTGATATTCATGTATCAGCATATGGCACCAAATTCTTCTTTAGAATATAGTAACAGCCCCGTTTGACTATATTAGAAGATATATTTGCATACTTAAGGGCAGTATTCAGCACACATTATGGTTTCTATGGAAATACATGTTTTTATTTGCTTGGTATCTGAAATATAATGGCAGACATTGCAAAATCCACACCACAGCCTTGTACTATATCTGGCACAGTGACTGTGTAAATCCCATGCCCTGTGGAAAGCTTTCTTGTGTGATATGACTCAGTGGTGTTCACCATTTAATTTGACTCCAAGGAAGCACAGAGGTCTAATGAGCCCCTGGACAGCTGAATACTTAAGAGTTTTATTACACAGCTATTCCTTTCCCTAAAAAGTAAAGATTTGCATTTGTACATAAGTTCTATTTGGAAACTGCTTGCAATATTCCTCATAAAAGATAATGATCCTTGCCCCAAGTTATTTACAATTTTAACATAACACAAGGTATGGAAAATAAACATAAAAAGGAGAAAGAAAGACAACCAGAAGAGAAGAGATGATGTTTTATCTGACAAATGAATTTCATAGGCCAGTAATCCATGGATATCACACCTCAGAAAAAAACACATTGTTGTGTGCAACTCACATCTCTGTGTAGACTGACACTGGCAATGACCAAGGCAAAATTCCTGTTGAAATTCGCAACACTAATATGGATTTAAAATAATTCTGTTGCAAGGCACAGAAAAAGATGGCTATTCACCTCCATAATCAGTACGGAAACTCAGCTTTCTAGAGGGTATAAAAATGTTTGAGTGGGAACAACCCACAGAACCTACTTTACTAAATGAAAATGGAATTGAAAAAAAAAAGAGAAATATTCTGAAGGATCCTGCCTGTAAAAATAAATCCCATGTAGGAAGCTGCACTGACAGAAAAAACAAAATTGTCACAGATGACTCTTCCACACTGTCAACACTAAAAAGCACTTGGAAAAAGGAAACCTCAGTTCAGCTCCCAACCCTTCTCTGGAAATAGCAGTCACAGTAAATTTTAATCTCTGTGCCGATTGCACGGGAGAAAGCAAAAGCAAGAACCTTTTCCAAAGCTGTTACAAAACTTGAAAAAGCAACAAGGTTTCGTCATCAGTTCTAAACTTTCTACTTCTATCATCCTGCAGGTCAAACCCTTAGAGGTGCTTCTTCCGCTGAGCTGCCTGTTCCTAGGGATCAACCAATAAAGTGGTGAGGATAACACTGTGCCCCAAGCACAGTGTTAAGGGAACTTAACATTGCAAAATCGTCCAGTTCTTATTCATAGATATTGTGAACAAAAATAATAGGAAATTTAGGTCCTCAAAATTATCGCTCCTTTTTTTTTTTTTTTTTTTTTTTTTTTTTACTGTTTCTGGAGGGGAGGGGATTGATCATTTTGCCCAAATTCCTGATGCTACCAGCAGACTCAATGCCTTCTTCAGAACACCATTGATTGTGGGCTGGCAAGTTGTTCCAGTGGCTGGCCATGGCCTCCTTTCCAAAGAAGGAAGTCTCACAAATGATGCCAAATATTTTTAGATTTTCCTTTGCTATCACCCTCAGTCACATCAGACCACGGTGTGTTACATGCCTAAGCAGGAGTGGTCCATGAGTCCCCTTCTCTCCCACCCACAGTGCCCTGCAGTACTGCCTTAAATACAGCAATGAGCTGCAAAAAAAACATTCTAAAGATCAAGTAACTATGAAAAAAAAACCTTCCCAGACCTTTTCAGACGAAAAAGAAAAAAGAGGAGAGGTTTGGATAACCTCAGAGGGTGTGGTGCTGGCTTTCTCAAACCCATCACTGTGGTGGAAACTGTTCCCGTACTGGTTTTTATCGTGCAAATTGCTGCTAGTTCTGGGGATGAACTAATCACATGATTGAGAACTTGAGAAAGACTTAAAAATAAATCCCTATATATATTTGCTGGTAAGACTTTAACTATGTCCCCAAAGTTCTATCTGGAGAAAGTCGGAGCAAGCCATCGTGTGGAGACAAGGTAATGACCACTCTGGCCTTCATTCCTGCATCCTTAGTCTACATGCCCAGCCGTGTCCAGAATGCAGCAGCACACATCAAACCTCAGCACAACAAAGCTTCTGAGAACATTTCGCTCTAAGTAGGCATTTAAATCTTACATTGGTATCAGTGGGACACAGGCAGCTGCTTAAACACTTCATTGAATGGGAATAGACTTAAGCAGGCACTTACATGCTTTGCTCCATCAAGACATAAACTAGTTGTGAAGCAAATCAATGAATTTTTCCTTTCTATATGCACATGCATAAAACATAGACCCAAGCTGAAGGCTAAATCGGGGCGTACTTTCTCCATCAGTCTAAGTAAATTCTTGTTTGCTCCGCACTCAGTTCCTGCCAGATATTTTTCATTTCTGCTCTACTAACAGGCACATCAGGCTCAGTTTTGGTATTTTTAACCAAGTTACTCTGATGGGCATGATGGAGCACATTCTGCATGTGGTGCATAGAGAAATAGGGGCCCATCAACAACAACACCGGTTTGTTATAGCAGGTCTAATGAAACAACACAGGTGGAGAAATTAGAATCATTAATCTGTCTCTAGATCCAGACTTTTATCAGTCTGAAAAGGAAGGTCTCTGAATTACAAAGCTTTCAGAAGTGCACCCAGCTAATAACAATAAATTAGCTCTCTCTCATCTGTTTCTCAACCTGCCTGTTTGGTGTGTACACACAGAGGCACCTACTAGCTTTGCTGTGGCTGAGGCTTTGTCAGCATTACCATTATTAAATCCTGTTTTCAGAGTTTTTATAACTTGCCTGTGAAAATTTACTCTAGGTTCAGAGTTGACATTTTAAAGTGTCAGCTAAGAAGAGATTTATTCTTGAAGTGTATTTTTTAATGTGTAGAGCTGGGGGTTTTTAAAGTTGCATGAAAATAAAAGGAATTGGAAGTTGACACATTGCAATGCTTTTCGTAGTAACAAATATTTCCAACCCTCCAGGGAAACTTCTAGTTTTGTTTTTATTTAAGGTACAGACTTTGATCTTGCTCCTCAAGGACTTGGCTAAAACCAGCTCATTCACTTCAGATGAACCATTCTTGGGAGGTAGAAACTGGTCTGAAATGACAGATTTCAAGAGGGAACACTCCACATGGACTGTAGTTCAATCTTCTTGTGCTGCAAAACCTGTGCAGAAGATGCTCCACGCAACTAGCTGGGTTCAGAAGGCTCCAGTACACACTGCCCAGCCCTGTCTATGGCAGGAGGGAGATGGGAGCCCTGTTGGCAACAGTCTGCAGGTAAAAGCCTTCAAAAGGTTGATGTCAGGGATCTGTGCTCTCACAAGGATCGAGGAGCAAAGAGCAGCTACAAACCAGTCTCCTTGCTCTGACAGTATGTGTTGCTTCTGCTCCTAACCTGAGACCTAACCCTATGAAGCATCTGTGTCAACATTTCTTACTATGGGTCTCTGGTACCCACATGCACTTTTACCCAGTATAAAATCAGGGATCTCAAATAAAATTTCTTCTGAGGCACCAGCAATTAATATTTCTGACTAAGGCAGGAAGGTCCTTCAAGCATTCAGTTGATACTACATGCTCTAAGACAAGTATTCCTTCTCCTGTACATTGTTAACAAAGCCTGGGTGGTCAGACACTGCTCCTGCTCTCACAAGTAGTTTGTACCCTGGAGGCCTTAAATCAAGGAGAAGATTCCTCTGCAAACTGTGAAGCTTCATAAGACCCTTCTCAGAGAGACACTGGGGCAGTGCTCCTGGTGCCTGCAGGAAGACCCTTGTTCACTGACACCATACCCTGTCTTTCACTGTCCTTGTGATGCAGCTTGGACTCTCATGACATGCTTGCTGGGTATATATCTGCTTTCCAACATTATCTTCCTGCCCCAAATTCTTCTCTAATGGTTTTCCTTGATGTGAATTTAAATCCACCCCGTACCTGCTCTTTATGAGAAGCCCCCATGCCTCCCACACTAGTGTACTCATTTTGTGTCATATGGTAGCTCAGGAATGAACTAATTTAGCCAAGGCCAATCTAAATGACAAACTAAGTTTTTCTCTAGTGGGCATTTAAACTTAAAAAAAAATCAGAATGATTGTAAAGACAGTTTAGAGCCAAGTGTCTGGCAGGCATTGCATTTGTCACTAGGGAGACAAGGGCCATCAATCTAACTAAATTGCTGTGTCTATATGAAATTCTTGGCAATAATCAGGCAGTGGAAAAAAACAGAAAACAAGCACAAATTGTAGGCTTTGCACCCTCAGCCTTGCAGGAGGGAAAATGGGAAATTTCTTGTTGCTCCTTTCCCTCTGCCATTTTGGGCTGTGTGCTGCTGGCACTGATGGACATGTGCCACCCACCCAGGCAGCACTGAGGCAGGGACATTGCTCCTGGCCAGCTGGCTGCAAGAGACCCAGAAAGGACCTTTCCAGAACTCATCAGGGAAGGCATTGCTTGGTAGAAGGGCAGCAGCCACAAGGGCCAGGAGCCCATTTGCAAAACTGTGGCGCCTCCCCCAGAAAGGGACAGTCCCACTCCAGAGAGCTTCCTGCCCTAACAGAGGGGGAAGGCAAGGCAGGAGGAAGGACAGAGGAGCTGATCCAGGTTTCCTGAGCTGCAGCCACCAATAACTCCCCAGCTGCGTCTCTTATAGGTCCTAGGAGATGTGCAGCTCTCTGCCTTCCTCTTCCAAGTGATCTTTCTTGGTGAGGCACTGTGGTCCAAGCTGCCAGCTGTTTCCAGCCAAAACAACTCCAGTGATTCTTCCCTGCTGCCTGCCCTGGCAAAGGCTCAGGAAAGCTTGTCCATGATGATGAGCATAGTGTGCTCACCCCAGTGCACCAGAACCAGTGTGTGCAAGTCGTGCAATGATTATGAGGGTTAGGTGTTTAAATCCCTCTGCCTGATAACAAAAACATCCCTCTTCCCCAAGCAGTGCTATCAGGACCCTGACTAAGTGCTACTGTTTTACATGTGCTCAATACCTCGCTCTGCTGAGATGGACTTTGTGAGTGGACCAGCTCATGGCAGAGGGTTTTTTGCAAAATGCCCCTGTGACAGGGAATATGAAACCAGGGCACCCAGGCACCCTTCAGTCAAAATGTCCATGCCAGAGACAGTCAGATACTTTGGCAAAGCCTGTTTGTAACAGGGTTTCCATAAATGCTTTTCAGTAACCCAATGCTAGATTACTCTGCAATAGCAATGTACTGACTCTGTCCATATTTACTGGGCAGGCTGCTCCCAGAGGGGCCAGAGCAGTCCTGTCGCTGATGCAGAGTGGCTGCAGAGTCCTGTGGGAGTTACTCTCCAAATTAGATTTTATGGATGGCTCGTGGAGTATGGTTCCTGACCGCTTTTGCCTCCTATTCCCTTGCCTTGCTGAATATTGGAATGCAATTTCATTTCAGTCAGGCCTGCTCAGCTCCTAGGCATTTTCTTTCTCTTTTCTCCTTGTCCCAAGTATTCGAGGAGATTAGATTAGGGTTACTTTGAACATTATTTGGAGAAATCCAGCCTTTGTCCAGCCTTCTGCTTTATGTCCCATCCCTAACCTCTCCCTCAAACTGTCAATCTGATTTGTAAGTGATATCAATAGTTTTCTTATACTTACTTTGTAAATCATACTCCCTTTGTGGCACACTGTCATACGCTTCCCTGAAATCATGATAGATGATGTCCTCTATTACATACTTATCTAGTAATGCCCCAATGTACTCAGAGAATTCAAACACATTTGTCAGGCAGATGCCTTCCTGCATGAATGCAGCAGTCACTCAGAAAGTCCTGGTGATACCTGCTCCAAGCTTGGAGGGCATCAATCCTGCTGCAGATTTGCTCTGACTCTGGTGTCTGCTATGCATAATTTCATGAGGCTCCGTTTTTTAGATGGTGAGAAAACAAACAAGGAGAGGTACTTGGAAGGACAGAATTCTTTAAAAAGAAAGCAAGGACAAATGCCCAGGTGCCAAATGCTACTTCCTATCCCCAGCAGAGATGAATTACCACTCCTGTCACCCAAACTGGCCTTTTCATCCAGAAAATTTGTATGTGAACATCTTCCCAGCACCACTGACAATATGTTTCCCAGAAATTGTGCAACACCTGCAAGGATGAAATGTCAGCAATTTGGCGTGAAAAGCCCCTGCAGCGCTCTGGGCTGGACCTCGGGCCCCCAGGAGATTCTGGCACCAAGGAGCCCCATCAGCCACCAGCAGGCAAGTGGTTAAGAAATGCATCTCCAAGATGACAAACAGCAGAGCTGGAAAACCTCAAAAGCCCTGCAATATGTAGGCTGGCATATGCTGGCTCCTCATATGGTTGGTTGGGTTGCACTGCGAGTGATGATGCATTCACATGTAGAAGTCACTGTAGACATTAGAAGTGCCATCTGTATCCTTGTGTGACAACTGTCCCTTGTCAGAGCCTATCCCACATGTACTTCCTGAAACTACCCATGCCATTTACATAGTCATTGCTCCCTGAAAACCCTTGCCCCAACTGTTCTGGAAATTTAAGCAGAAATTTAGTCTTGTTGTGTTTTTCTTCTTTTCCCTTGTGGAGGAAGCAGATTTGATCCACTTGCAGATATCATAATTTGGATCCAATATTTTTCAAATCCTGAAGTATACTGAAAAATAACTTCCAGTGTCCCATTTCTCATCTGCCAGGCCCACTTTCATTTCATCAGCTGGTTGGTTTAGCTGATTAGGTAGAAAGAGGGCAAAGAAAATCAAAGCAGTATATTCAGTGTAGCTTCCTTGGAGACCTCTGCTGATGCTTAGCAGGAGGAAGGATTGCATCTGTTCTTCCAAAGAGGGGAATTGCAGCCACCTCCCTCCCAGCTGCAGGAGAAGGGCACAGTGGAGATGTTTCGACACAGAGATGTGTCCTCCAGGATGGCTTTTGGTGGTGAACAGCAGCACATCTCAAGTACATGTTGTGCCTGCAGACACACCGAGCTCCTGGATATGCCAAAAGATGGAGGGATTTGTGCTTCACTTGTCTGGTGAGTCCTGCTGCCTACTGCAAGCACAAGGCAGAAGAGACATATGGTTAGTGCAGACCACACCAACTGCCTGTCACACCCTGTATTATTTTTATTTGAAACAAATAGACACATACCAGGGCTTTCCAACCTGCTGGGAAAGGTGTGGTGCTTACAGAAACTTTCCAAAATAACTCTTAGCATGCAGCTCAGAACACCTGAAAGAGTATCAGGCAGACCAACCAGGTACACATGGGGCATGCCCAGTCTGCAAGTTTCCCATTATTTATTTAAAAAAAAAAAAAAAAAAAAAAAAAAAAAAAAGGAGATGTGTCCTGGATTGGCTACACTAAACCTAAAGGGACTTCAGGCTCCTATGGGGTCCAGCCCAAGGACAGCATCCCACTGGTGGGACGTGGATGGATGCTCTGGCTCTGCTCCTCTGCTCCCTGCCAGCTGTCCCAGGAAGGCAGCTGAACTCCCACAGCTCAGGCACTGCTGACTGCCCCCTGATGTTCTGCCTTCTCCATATGCTTTGCAGACACCAAAGGTGGGAGCAAATTAATGTATGGAATGGGTAGTTTCACATAGCTTCTGGAAGCAGTTGGTTTGGGAACAAAAGAGTATTTTAATGACAGGTTACAAATTGAATTTTAATGGCAAACAAATGGTGAGCATTGTCTCTGCATCAGTAGTCTCACAAACAGGCTTTTGACCCTGTAAATAAATGGGGGTTGATTCTCTGCATTAAACCAGCAAACCACCAAGGACCAACTCTGTATTTTATACCTCCACCCCATAGATAAACCTTTTTGCTGCACCATCTCCATCGTCTGGAGGGATGTCACACTCCTCTGATGGACAGAGTATCCTTGGGTAAGTGCACATATTACATTAGCTCTCATCAAGTGACAGAAACAATAAGAGCAATTAAACAAAGAGGTCTCATGGGAATTTTCATTTTCTCTCTCCTAAATGATGATGGATGTCAGTAAAGGATATGTGGAAGAGAATATTTGAATGAGCTCCCTGTGCTCTGTCTATTGTTATGAACAGTTTTGAGTTCACAGAAGGTTTACCTGATATAAAGCGCAGAACTTAGTGGGACCAACCAGACCAAGAGTGTCTTCAGCTTTTCAGTAGTTGCAGTGAGAACATTCCATCTTCTCGTCTTTCTGTATCTGATTGATTTCCTGTCCTCTGGCATCTGTCTCTATTATTTACAACCCAGGGGAAAGCAATATTAAGAAACAGTTTCATTACCTGTGTCCAGTGCAATACTGAGCCTGGATTTTCAAAAGCAGGGCTTTTGGCTCAGAGGTGTGTGTAGGGGTGTAGGGTGTACATTTATGTGCAGGGTTTTAAAACTGAGTGTTTAACTTTCTAACCTCAATGGCAGAAATGGCTCAAGTTCAAAGAAAAGCAAAGATGAGAACAGAAAACATGGACTCTAAAAGAAAACAATGTGAAGTGCCAGATGAAGTTTTCAACAGAACTGCAATACATACCAGAAAGCTTGTTACATGAGGGATTAGCCCACTTAAAGTCAATCAGATTGAAGAATTCCAAATTGCTAGGGCTGGGTGTGGGGTAGAGTAGCTAAATGAGCCTGTGAGGCTGCATATCACCATAACAATTGTATTTGTTTCACAGAAATCTCAGAGGCTTGGTGGGGAGAGCTAAGATATGAATAACTTAGCAATACCCTGAGCTTACCCACAGAAGATCTTCACTTCAGTGATTCATCAAAACCCCTCTAGACAGCTACAAAATATGAAACTTTAAACAATTTTCACTGTCACTGCTGCCATTAGCATAGAAAATTTAAAGCAAAGGTTAGTCATTCATTCAGACGTGGGCAAGAGCCTGCCTGGTACGTGGTGCAGTGCAGGGACCACCATATGCTGAAGTTCCCTGAGACAAGGTATTTCCACTGAGACCTTTTCATTTTCAGAAGAACCCAACGAAACCTGACAGGATTGGGGAGAGCAAGGGTAAGTCTGTCTCTCCAAGATTAGGTGCTTAAAATACCTTCCACGTGGTGGGTTGTGGCCTGGGATGCTGAAGTGGGATTTAGCATGCATGAAAGAGCATCTATTCCAAGTGAAAAACATGAGGCAATAATGCTAAAAATCCCATAAATCCTAGATGAAGTGAACACTTTGGAAATAGCAGATTTTACTCAGCAGTGGCAATCTCCTCTTTCATTCTTCTTCTGCTTGGAACAATTGCCATTCAACACTGAGCAAAGCCATCATCCTTATCTTCCAGGCAAAGGCTTCCAGATGTTAATCTCAGCACACTCCCCTGTCCCTCGTGCCATGTGGCTCCAAGCCATCAACAAGCTTTCAATGAACTTCAGTAGTTTTCCATCACTTTTTTCAATGCTTGCTTAACTGCAAAACCTTCCTTCCTCACTCCCTTCTAAATTTTTGTTCTGGGAAGCAAGTGCTTCAGGTATGACTCACCCTGCAAATAACTTACCTGCTTTCTGCTGTCCTGACTCAGCCACGCCACTGCAGCATGGCAATCACCAGGCAGTGATGGAGGGGCTCATCCACCATTCCTGGCTCTTCACTTGCAACACGCAGGGTCCTGCAGAGAGCCCAGGGAGCTCATCCCTCTTGCACGTCACCAGACTCTATTCTTCCTCAAGTACTCTCTCCTTGTGACATATTATGACAATTCTGTGCTGAATAGTAAGTGCACCAAGTTTAATAACCATTGAACAGCTCATAAAAATTTAAACAAAGTCATGAGCTGGCAGCAGGGCAGCTGTGGCAGGATTTAATACCTCAACCCAAGAAAGCTAATTTGCAATTATCTGTCTAAAACACCCATATGGCTGGGTTTGCTACAGCCACTGAGCGTGATGCTACTTCTAATGGCTGTTCAGAGCACCTCTGCACCCTGGTTTTGTGCTAACATCCCTTTTTTACTCAAGTTTCTCTCAGTCCAGCCTGCTGATGTCAAGAAAACCTCCTTGAGCCAATTCAAATCACTAGCTGAGACTAATGGGAAGCCAGTGCTGCCAGCAGAGAGCTGCAGGGAGATGCTGCCTGGTGGCAATGCCATTTCTGTACCTCACTGTCCTCAGGAGCAGGAAGCTGGGACACATCTGGGGTGGCAGAGGCAACAGCAGCCTTGGGGGCAGCTGGGGCTGTGGCATATGCAGAGATTGCCCCCAAGCCACAGCCTTTCTGCAGCTCCCTGAGGTCAGTGCATGTCTTGTCACTCCACTCTCCAACAGAGACCAGTTCCAGTCCCTGAGGAAAGGGGACTCACACCCAGTCAAGGCTCTTGCTGCTGTTATGGAAGTGACACCCAGCCTCAGAGGCTGCAGGGCAGAAAAAACGTCCTCTAAATCCATTCAGCAAATAATACCCTTTGTATAAAAGAGTATATTTTTAAACTTCCTTGGACCTTCACGCTGTAGGTATGTGCTTGATGTGCTATAGGTACGTGCACTGGATGCAACAGGTGTGTGCATGTTCATCTCCTTTCAGATCATCTCCTCATAATCCCCCAGTAATTCTTGGTGGCAAGAGAAGCCTGCTCTCTTCCCAAGCTCCAGGCTTTTTCAGAGCAGGGACAGCATGTGGGAGAGCTTTCCTTGAGGCGCAGACCTGTAGAACAGACAGGGTTGATTTCGCTGGCTCTGCAACTGTTTGTGTTAATTAGGCACTGTGCCCAGGGGATTGGAAAGGTAGGGAGGCACACAGAGATCAGTTAAAAACATCTCTCATCTGACAAGTCTGAGATGTACTATTAGTGTGATATAACAAGAGGAGGAAGGTGATGAGGGCTGAAGGGGAAGGCGAGTTGGCCAGAGAAAATATCATCTCCTTCTCTTCCTCCTTGAGCTTGAGCAGCTCCCTTGCTCTTTTGGCCCTCTCATCTGTACTGTGGGGATGACAATTATTATTACTGTTACCTTTAGCACAAGGGGGAAGGTGAATGGAAAATGACCTGAAAGCCCTATCTGCATTCTAGCAACTGGAAGGAAATGGTGGGGTTCTTGCAGAGATTTAAAAAGGAAGAAGTTGAGAGTCTGAGGAGGAACTCAGCTCAGTTTCCAGGGCTTCATCTGCAAGCTATGAGGAGGTGAGCCTTGAAGGACTCTAATACAGAGCTCTTTCTTTCTTTTTACTCTCTCAGTTGCCCATGAGAAACACTCCAAGGTCATACCTAAAATCTTAAGGGACACAGTCGAAAAACTGGTTTTATGACAGAGTAATGGGCTGGTCTTTAAGGTCTTAGTGACATTAATGGTTTTAACAGTAATATTTATAAAAGCCTTTAATTCCCCCTTTATCTTGTGACATAAATCATAAACACCTTTATGGTAGGTCCCATTTCCTTTGTGTTTGGAAAGCACTGAAGAAATTTTAATAGGGACATGACTAATCATTTGCTAATCACTTATCTCTTGACAAATTCCTAGTGACACAGCAAGAGTTATAAACATCTGTGCCCCATGAATACCCTTACTAAATAAGTTTTATAAAAGATTATATTCGTTTTTTCTCAGTATGTTATATAAGATTTCCATAGGGAAATAAAACCATATTCCTAACAGTCTGCGAAGCAAGGCAGCTCACTTGCAAATGTGCTGCATGAAAGAAGATGCAGGAGGATGAGGAAAAGAAGAAAGGAATTGCTTGAGGAGTGTGTTTTGCCTACTTACATCTTCACAAGCCTCAGAATAGTCTAATAACCTGATCCAGAACTGAGTCTGGTTTGACAGCAAGATATCTAAATGAATTTATGTGCTTAAACAGCATGGATTTCAGGAGGATTTGAGCTGCTAAAGGCACAGGAGCCCATATCCCAAAGTGCACAAAGACCCCCTTGTACATCTGCATGCCCATGTCTTGGCCCAGCCCTGTGCTGGGTGTGCCCAGTGCCTGGACCAGGATCTGGCAGTGCCCTCCAAGCCCCCAGGCAGACGTGCCTCATCACTTGTGGGGCTCATGGGCTGCACAGCCACAAAACCAATGTGTGACTGCCACAGGGAGATGCACAAGGAGCCATCACAGACTGTCCACTTCTTCACATGCAAAAGTTGTAGTCACAAAAGGTCATTTGTCTCATTTACCAAACATAGAAAATCATCTTTGCCTGAGGAGGGAAAGGATAGATAACAATCATTCTCTCTGTTTTGATGTTGGGAGACCATTGGTTCCCTTAGGGTAACTCACAGCAGGAACTCAGACCAAAAAGGAGAGAGGTCTGGTTGTTGATTCAGTAGCTTTTGTGTCATTTTTTTTTCCCCAAGTTAAACAGAATGTTTTCTTTGGAAGCTCTACTCTTTTTATACTGAATAACAGCTTAGCAGCACTGCACTCCTCCAAGAAAAGCAGTATTGACAGCTCTATTTTAAGCCTCAGACCAACAGGGTGGTAGGAGCCTATGAGAAAGGTAAACCTTCGTGGGGAAGTCAGGCCACTACTCGAACATGTCACCTGTGATCAGAAGAGCCCAAGATTTTGGGATGATATTACCTAGATAATCGATAAAATTATTTATCTTTCATGAAAAGTACAATTTCAATCTACCTTTGCAAGTGTGATGTCATATGCAGGATGCTATGACAGGAAAGGAATGGAAGAGGGAAAAAAAATTATTTTTTATTTCTAGTCACTCAAAACTAGACAAGAAACTCTGAGAATCCTGTATGCAGCTGGCACAAGCTCCCCTGCTTACAAGCTGACAGGACACAGCTGGGGCCTTTGGACAAAAGAGGGTTGTCCATGGGAGAAGCACCCTTCCATACGATTTCTGGACAATTCCATGTGTATTTACAAAGATTCCATAAATGCTCAGT
Organism: Empidonax traillii; assembly: GCF_003031625.1. NCBI lineage: Eukaryota > Metazoa > Chordata > Aves > Passeriformes > Tyrannidae > Empidonax > Empidonax traillii. Next base: position 20,600 of record NW_020955544.1, on the reverse strand, counting down.
TTTATTTCTAAAGGTAGAGCTTGCATCTTGCATTCCAAGCTCTTTAAAAACTTGGTGTTTTTATTCAGAAATGAATACTTGGTGTGTGTAATGACTTTGACTGTTTCCCCCGTCAAGGAAGAGTATCAGGGGTGCTACTAAACAAAATTTTTTTCATAATTGCTTGTTTAAATTTGTGACAAACTATCAGAGCTGAAAAGGCATAGAAGAAAACCACACCTGGATTTTGCCAAGTGAGGTAATGAAATGAAAATTTTAAGGAAGGTTATGTTCCCAAGGAGGGGTAGGAAAGAGTTCAGGCCTTGTATACAGCTTAGGAAAAGAGGAAGGATGGAGGTGATGACGCTATCAACCATCTTGTCTCTGATGTTTATGCCTTTTCCTGTTGAAACTGCAGTGGGCATTCTGTCCCTGGGAATATTATGTCAGCTGAGTCATTCCCCAAGTTACTGCAGGAAAGGTCAGCCATGCACCAGCTCTCCCCTGGCACAGTCGTAGGAGCTCTTGATCAAGTGCAGTGTGCTGCACATCATGCACAGTGGCCAGTCACTTTGGGGTTATTTGCTGCCAAACGACCGTGGTCTTGCAACTCAATTTAAAATAAGTTAAAAATCAACATGTCCACAGATGCTAAATGAGACAAATGATACAGATTTGACATGCCTGCATGTTCCTGGCAGGGGCCTTGTGCTGTCAGATAGTGCATGTGGTGTCTCTGGTCAAAAACCTCTTCATGCTTGCGAAAATCTGGTCAACAGACTCCCTGCCTCCAATCAGCTAAAGTCCAGAGACGTGATGTTTAAACAGCAAGGATAAATGGGAGGTAAGCACATTTTGTTAATTTTTAGTATATCCAAATTTTTATTTATCTTTCTTCTGGTGTTATCTTTTGTTAGCCAGCATGTCAGAAGTGAAGAGATGGTACAGGCCAAATCAGCTTTAATGGGATGTGTGTGCTGCTGGCTGAAATACTGCTGTGCATATGGGCAATCTGGACTTGTACTGCTCTTAAAACCAGCCACACTTGAACACCCTTGGAACCAGGGAGAGAACAGGCAGAGATGGGGGTTGCTCTGATTTCTCCAGCGTTTGGGTTTGGTTCAATTTGATTTCTCTGATGTTCAGTTTCAAACTTTTTCCAACAAACATTTAATTTCCCTATCAATTTCTCCAATGTGCCTTTTGCTCCTCTTTTCCCATTCTTGCAGAAATTCCACCCTCTCATTTTTGTCTGGAAGTGGATATTCTTTTCATTGATGCATTAATATTTACAGGTAGCACTTGAACCTCTCAGGTCCCATTTATGCCACACCCAAGGATCAGGCCAGTCCAAGCCCAGGCCCCTCCTGCAGCTTAGCTCAAGGTCCAGAACATCCAGTTGGTTTGGCAAAGCAATTCTCTCCATTTCCAACCTAACTGACTGATTTTGAGTTTCTTTTACCTCTGGTGGATAACATGAATCCAAAAATGCCTCGTCTTGGAAAGTAGTAAGACAAGTTTGTAATGCCTAGAGAAATGAGCATCTGTTTAAGTAACTACAGACAAATTTCTCCTAAAACTGAATCTCAGAAGTCCTTATTGGAAGCCCATTAGAGCCATTCCTGTCCATGCCACCTCCCACTGGTGTTGGGGGAGGTCTCTTTGTTGATTTGAACAGATTCTGGATGAGCACCAGACACAAACATTGCCACTGTTTCCATCCTCACATACAGTGATACATGTATTGTCCAAGCAACAGAAAGGACAAACCCACCCTGAGCAATACAGCAAAGGTGAGAGGGGTTTCCACTTGTCCATATTCTGTTCTGGGGGAGGCAGTGCCACAGTCAGGCTGACAAGTTGCTTAGAGCAATCTAACAAAAAAAAAAAAACAAACAACAGTTTCAAGCAAGTCCTCTGGAGCTTTGCATCCTAAGTTAGTAAGAAAGGACACTGGTAAACCATTCACTTGCTCTCCTTCTGTTTATGAAAAAATAGGGACAGAGAATTTGATCTTGGGAATGGGAAGTATTGACAAGTCACATTTTGGAGCTTGTCCTGTGCAGAGCCAGGAGCTGAACTCCGTGCTCCTTCTGGAGCATTTTTGAAACATGTTATGATTCTGCTGTCTCCAGATCTCTCCTCCCCTTGCACACAGTACTTTACTGAGGGGGAGTTACAGAGTAAATCTATGGGATAATTCAAATTATTATTGAAGGGCACATCAAGACCAGTTGATGGCCAAAGTGAAAGAAGTGCTGTCATACAAAGGAGCATCTAAAGGCATTATGATAAGGGCAGTTATCCCTGACCTATTTAAATGTTTCTGGCCTCAGGCAGCAAAGCTTCAGAAGAAATGAAATGCATAACAATACCCAAATGAGATTCACCTCTGCAATGTTAAATGTGCTTCAGAGCTGGAATTATATGTAATTCTAGAATAATCACATTATCTCAAGCATATGGTATGTTGAAAAGAAACTCAACAACTTTATTATACACACCAGCAATCTATGCTAGGATAAAAAACTACGTATATGTAGATAGAGTTATTCCATTTCTCTGAATTTTATCTTTTCTATCTTATTCTTGAGACATAGCAGCTTATGAATATGTTGCATTTCATGGACAACCCTGATGTTTAACATCCCAATTTAGATGAAAGGGAAAAAACAAATAAAAGGATAGTCTGAAATTAAACCCAACAGTGTGAATGCTCTAAGTCTGAAAGACCACAAGTGGGGCTTCTGCCTCTCTGAGCAGCTGTGACATCTTCAGAACTGGCAATATAGCGAGCAGCACAGTGACCTTTCCATGCGAAGAGTCAGAAAAACTGATATCTAAATTTTAGATCCTAAACTGATGCCAAGGCTTCTGAATATGAAATTACAATAAGGGATGGAAATAGCAATAAGCAGAGCAGATATTCCCCGGCTGACTGATTACTGCCCCAAAGATCTGTGCATGTAAATACCATATATTCGTTGCTGCAGGTATTTCAGTATGTGGTTCTGTGATGATTGGTGGTCTGTGGCTCCAGACTAAATGTCAGACAGTTCTGGGGCATTCCCATGTCATCCACAATCCATGAGTCCAGGTCTTTAACATGAAGGTGCTTAAAATACACATTCAGTATAAATTAAAGGGTGAGTTTTTGTGCATCTTAGGTTGTATTATTCCCCTGCCACCTTACCCCTTGTCCCTCAGCTCCTGAGATGCAGTAACTGCCAGTGTGCTCTTAGCTCAAAGAAAATATGAGATGAAAAGACATTATTGTAATCTCTGTGAAAGAGGTCTAACACTGACTCACCAAAATTGTATTTTAAACTGCACAGTTTTGGAAGTCTTGTCATGCTTCAGTCAAGTGCCCCAAAACAGAGCAGGCACTTACTCAGAACTGGATAAATCTCAATATTGAATAATGGCTGAGATTTAGAGAAAACATCTCCCCAGGGGGATATTGTACTTATCCCCTGGATGAAGAAGAGCTTACAGCTACAGAACAGCTTCTGCTCCCAGCACTGGCCCTCCAGTCCAGCGTGTGCCTCTGCAGGGCAGGGATGAGTCACCCCCTGTGCCACTAAAGGAACAGGCATTTCTGTACGCACAGATGATGTTCAGACAACTCTCTATGTTTACTCATTTCTGCATTCCTGGCTTAGGATGGGGCTTGAGAAACACAGTGAGAAAAGCTTTTCCTCTGTAGATCTCCTACTGGCACAGGCAGGAGAAGTCTTATTTGAGATTTGTACCTGACTTTTCAAAGTTCAGATTAAAGTTAGAGCTGAGCATGAATTATGTGTTTGATTATACATATACATAATTATACATATATTGCCTGGAATAAATATACATAAATTCCCTGGAAATGAGTCTTCCCAAATTAAACTGTTCCTGGGACTGGACCAGTTTTGCTGGATTCCTTAGCTTAAAATAGAGGAAAAAGTCTCTGAAACTATCCAAATATTTTAGTGATGTTGTTTATCATGCAGTACGAAATCCTGCACTTCACCTTTCAAGCTTCAACTGTGAAGCTTTTTACAGACATAAAAATTTGAATAATGGTTGATACTGAAATGGAGTGCTTTCAGTAATCTAAATTAATAACCAAAATAGTTTGCCTAGTTTCACCAATAATTATGTCCAGGTTTTGACATTTAGTCCCAAGGTTTGCAATTACATTTATTTAATGTATATATATATATATATATATATAAAATTACAAATACGTAAATATATATGTGTGTCTGTGTGCATGCATCTGTGTGTAAATATGCATATACATATATACATAAAAGTTCTCTTTGAGCAGATGCAACCTCCTGAAGAAACACCTGGATGCAAATCTGGATTCTGATGCCCTGCCCACGTGTCCCAGGGTGCAGCTGTGAAGACAAGGTGACAATTCCACTGCTGATCCCCACAGAGATGCTCCCGTTCCGAGCAGAGGGAACATGGGCTGCAGGCTGGGACTGATATACAAGAGCTCCCAGGCATTTAACTCTGAGCCCACAGTCACAGGGGTATGTTCAGGAAATGAAATGGTACAGAAACAACGCATTTGGGTTAAATAAAAATGCTTGCACTTAATGAGTCTCATCTTTTTCTGCGAGATAGGAGAGGAGGAACACAAGCAGTGTGTTTATCATGCTGAAGGCATTGCAGGCTTTGACAGGAATGGAAATGAGAGGAAGAGAGGAAAAAGGATGGAGGTAGGGGAACAATACCCAGAATAGGGAACCGCTTGCCAGTTTCCTCCAAGGGTAACAGGGGAAGAGAGAGATTTTCATTAATGGATAACTGGCATTCCTCTACTTTTCAATTTTAACAAACCTTCTAATGATAATTGCAGACTTTCTGTATTTATAGAGACCCAGTGTGTCTGTAGACAATAGCCTCATCTGCCAAGTCCTTTCTTCTGCCGCTACACAAATTCAGCCATTATCTTTCCTGCCCTTCATTATAATATGAAAGCAGATAACTAATATATAAAAATGTTTCCCAGTAGTAGGAGGGGGGGATCAGAATTAACTCAGGCTAAGGAGAACCAAAAGAAAATCTAAAGAAAGCATTAGAAAGAAAGGTAGGCAGAGCTGAGCTCGCACAAATTCCTGCTGTCAGCATTGGCTAATGCTTACGGGAATGATCAAAGGTGGAAAAAAAATGAGAAAGGACTATAACCCACAAGGTTAATGCTCCTGGAAAGGAGACACACCGCCCTCAGGGATCTCATCTGCAGTGGTCATGCTCAGCCAGGCAGGATTCCCGTATAATCCTTTTCTTCAGTCTTCAACACACACCTTGGTAAGATAAAAAGCTGAACATTCTAAACCTCCTGTGCTTAGTAGAATTAGTCAAGTGCCTCCTGCTTGGATTTATGGAGTAAGAAAGGGCATAAATTCCAGATTTCAGCCCAAAGGACCATAGCAGATGCCCATCACAGGACCCGTAGCTGATGCATGAGCCAAAGCATGTTTTGGAGAAGGTGTACATTCCTGGTTGTATGGCATGGAAAGTTCTTTCTGAACTTTCATTAAAAGAGATTTTAAAAACCCACATTTTCCCCCCATTCTTATGTAATTTCCTTTTGTGTCTTGATATTGGTGAGCTCAAAAAAAAGTTAAAAATTTGATTTTAAGTAATTTCTTACCACAATTGGTATCCTCATGTGCTTTCAGATGCCAGAGACTCACAAAATTATTAGGATCCATAGAGCAAAAAGTTTTACACCTAAATTGTCTGTCAGTCTTGTATGTCCACTGGCACACCAGAAAATTTTCCGTGGATCCTGGATATACTCTCCAAAGCTCAGGCTCCTGGTTGTCTCAGGGTTGTAAACCAGAGCAGCCATCATTAAAAGGCACTTTAATCTTGGCTGTAATTTTTATACTGCAAAAAGCATTTGGACGGTCAATTTGCATTAAAATAAGTCATCCAAAATATGGCACTTACAGCCTTGGAGCTGTATGGGAAATTCACTGCAGCTGATGAGCACTGGGAGAAACATATCTGAGGAGGTCATCTCTATATCCAGCTACCTTAAGGGCCCACTGCTTTTTTTTTATTATTATTATTTGCTTGTGATTTTATTTTTTACTATTCTCTGATAAAGCCCAAATCACGTCCTGGCTCCAGCCAGACACCTCAAAATATTCCCCTAATCTACCTAAAGCAGCCTCCCTGCCTTCCGAAGCATAAATCATGGTTCTGGAAAGAAGGCACCCCAAAACATCACCATAATATATGAAACATCAAATACTTCGCTTACTTTGTAAAATCTGTGAAAATAAAGGGAAAGAGCTTACCATCAACTTTCTATGTGCTTACAGAATAGCTACAGTATTTTTCAGTAGCAGGGAAGGCTCAGAGGCATTTTCTCTCTCTCTAAAGTAGTAATAAGAATAATTTCCTACAGGTCATGTCCTATAGCATAGAAACTGCTTTTCTAGCTCAGATGCATAAATATTTTCATGTTCCCTGGGTGATCCTACCCATATATCGCTGTTCCTTTTGGAGTGCTGAATATTTACTGCTGATACCTTGGGAAAAATGTGCAGTGAATGATGAGGAGAACCCATTTGGTGGAAGGGAATGGGAGGCAGGAAAACTGCCCTGTTTTGCTGAGGAGCCTCTGGATTCTGACAGCGTCACATCCACTGCAGCAGAGATGAGGCAGAGCCTCACATCCTCCAAAGGAGCTGGAGAGTTTGCTTTGCAGTCAGTCATCGTGTGCCACGCTCCGGTGACGTCGTTCATCACCTGCCCTTCAACAAGGTTATCTAATGATAGTGCTTTTATTGATATCCCTAATGGTCACAGGAGAGGACGTTTGGTGGCAATTCTTCAAGAATTGGTTAAAAATAGCAATGGAGCTACAAGCCAGGCAGGAAGGCTGTAAAAGATCTTACAGGGAATTGCTAATCCACATCTGCAGTTTCATTTCTCAGCCTTTGGTGTCTGAAGAGTTGTTCCTTTCTCGTGAGTTTATAAACAACTGCATAGTGAAAGATTTGATGTTCAAGTCAAGGAAGTCATGAGACAAGGGGAAAACTAAACTGCAGAAATTGCCAGGTATTTTCTACTTTCTGCAAATCATAAGAATTTCCAGAATTATTTTTTCTGTTTAATTTTGCCTTTCTCAGAGGTTGTGAGTCCTTCTAGGCTAGTTGGCATTTCCATTTTTATTTAGCATTTGTCCACTTCGTCATTTTTCATGTCTTCTTTGCATTTTAATAACACTACCAGAGGAGGCTCTTTAAAGTGGAAAGTAACTCATGTTTTTTCTTCATTAAGACAAAAGCATTAAAGGAACCCGAGCACAGAAAGTGAATGCGTTATTAAGGGATGACATTTCTGAGCAGAGAAAAATGATCCTTGTGGCTGTGGGTTACTCTCACCAGAGGAAAGCTATTCACTGTTGCCAATTCACTACAGCTATAATCCAAAAATTTGTGATCCCGTGGATCACTCAGCAAATGAATGTTGCTGTTCATTGTCTTAGGGGAAGGGGTTCCTGTTTTTCCTACTTGGCTTCCTGCACCCCTCCAAAGGTACCTGTGGTGGGCACGAAGAGAGCACTGGGGGAAGGTGGACACCAGATGCCAAGGCAGGTACACCTGTTTGAATGCTCAGTTCATATGACAGCTGTTGGTTGGTGACTTTGTTTCATATGAATTTAAATGTGTGAAAAGCTGCTTTTCCTGCAGTGGTTCTGTACAGTGATGTGCTGAGGTACCCTGGGCTGAGAGCAAACGTCCGGATAACAGAGTGAATGCAAACGCTCGTCTCATCTGAAAAGAGTAGGATGTTTTCCAAGAGTATGAGTGTGCCACAGTGCAACAGTGCTCCTGAGCCTGCCAGAGGCAAGGTGGAGGGAACAGCAGTTGTTTCCCTGTACTGCTGGTCTGAATCCAAAAAACCTCAGGCAGAAGATTTCAGCCTTCGCTTTCTGCTTCCTCCACGCTGCCCACAAGTGCCCATGGGCATTACTCTGGATGCTGTGGCTCTGAGCAAGCCCTGCCAGCTTGACAGCAGCATTGTGTGTCTCGTCTGGTGGGGCTGGGAGGCTCAAGCCCAGGAACCCCCCACATTATCCCCTGTTTGGCTGCCTGAGCCCTGCCAAAAATAACATTTTGGCTCAGAAGAGCAGCAGCGAGCGACATTTCCTCCTCCCGCTGCAAGATGAAAAACACCCTTCCATCCTCTCTATCTGCTGCATCATTACTTTTTAATTGCTAAGTGATTTTTTTTTCTTTCTGTATATTTTCCTTCCTTTGCTGCTGGATTGTAATGTTACACAACCACCGCCAGCCGTCTGCCTCGGGGCGGCTCACCGCAACCCAGATGTGTCACATGAAAGGAGAAGTTTGGCTTATGACACTCGGAAATGCTTTTGCCTACTTCTTAAAAAAAAATAAAAAAAAATAAAAAAGCCTTCCCAGCTTCATCCTAATAGTAGAGCTCAGAGTATTCCCTGCACAGGGCTCTGAGCTGCTGAATGAAAAGGGTTCTTGTTGCTGTTTCATGTTGCTTTTCTAACAAGATTTAAGTAATTGGGGAGTAAGTTGAAAATTACAGCACTCGTAAGGCTGAGCCACCACTGCACCCGACCCCAACCCCCAGTGTCAGTCACCAGGACTTGATCAGTTGTAAATTGCTTGGAGTCATTGATCTTAACAGATCTGGTCAAAGTCCCTATCAAAACACTTGCAGAGATTGATCCATCTTTTCTCATACAAGAGAGAGCTCTAATTAGGGTACTATGAGAATGGCAACTAATTCCTGTGTCTTGTGTATTCCAAAGGAAACTAGAATTAATACTGAGAAAATACCAGTTGTACTGACACTTGTGTCCCAAGGCACTTGGCAATTCAGGCATTACATATACTTTACATTACATTTACATTACAAATTCAAACTTGGCATTGCATATATAGTGCAATGAATAATCCAGGAAGAAATAATCCCTGATGTTAAAGCAAGAGCACAAGAAATGTCAGCATACATTGCTACAAGAGCCAATAAAATGATGTCAGGCCCAAACTTATTTGAAATCAATGAGTCTTTCCATAGATACAGTGATTAGTCTTTGAATCAGACCATGAATGAATCTCTGTGGCAATCCTGAGAGACGTTAGAAATACCTTTGCTAATGAGAACATTAGTAGGAAAATACATCCAGCTTCAAAATACCTTCCCATGATTAGCTCTTCATGCCACTTTAAAATGCAAACAAGTAGTTTTTCTATTTAGTAATTATTCAGCATAGTTAAAGTCACAAATTGCTTTAAAGGAAATTATGTCATCACGAACTCCAGCTCTGCATCTCACTGTGAGTAATTTCTCATCCTAAATAATGACTTCTGATCCTGTTAGCCTGTGAGTGTAACAGGCAGATCATACCCTTAGGGCAGATCTCCTTAAAATGTAAATAAAATCTGAAGAAGGTCCATCTTTATTATGTGGTAGGGGAATTTGCATACACAGCAAAAATTCCTGGTTTAAATGAACATGGGTGGTACTACAATTCAGGTCATATTCAGATCTGTTCACTGGTGACATTTGCAGTGCAGATAAGAATGACTGGCAATTATTTCTTTCGTGTAATTGGATTATCAGCAAATATATTTTTTCAGCTTCTTTTTTTTTGGTATCTTAATCAGTGGTGTCATTGCGAATTTGCATGCACAGAAACTTTCCATTCTGTTCAGTTTCTTGAAGAGAAAAAAATTCCTTGAGCCTCTCAAGCTGCCAGTAAGCAGAAGATCTCTAATCACAGCCTCTGATTTATTGCCCTGCAAAATTTAACTCCCAGTCTTACTGCTCCATCCGTTTCCTAAGGATCAAGGCAAGGCGACTACAGTTGACAGGCAGAGAGAAAAGCTCTGAAGCCACCAGGCACAAAGGTGACACACAGATTGTGCCTGTGGTCTGACATCCATCTTTCAGTCCATTATGAAATTCTTCTGCTTCACTTTGCTCTCAGGACCAGGGGACACAGAGCACATGACAAAAATGGAAGAGAACTTGATTTCCACCAGGGTATGGGATACCAGGGCAACCCTACAGGCTTGTGATTTTAAAAAGTACTTTGGACAGAAGAGATAACCCTCCTTCGAGCATTTCAGCCTCTGACTTGGTGTTTGGCTACTCCAACAAGAGAATGGAAAAATAACCCATGTATGAAATGTGTCTATCAGTGTTATTTATGTTCCTGGAAAAAATTGTGAAAGACTGGTTGGAATAATCTTAAATTCTGTAGTCCTGATACATATTATGACATGTCATGGCTGACCTGACCCAGAGGTATGCAAGCCTCTTGAGAGCTTTGCCATTAATTTCAGGATGAGAATGATAAAAAAACCAAGCAGGATGAGTCCCACTCCTTCCCCACAGCCCTGACTCATGCACTTGGCTCCCTCAGCCAGGATGGAGAGGTGTTACACAAAGAGCATGGCTTTTTATGTGGAGCTTAGTCCTTTATTTAGCTGCAGGCAAGAGATGCTTTGACCTTCCCGGCTCTTTTAGTGGAACATGGTGGTGGGTGTTCAGCGTGAGGCTCTGGTGCTCTGCAGGGTACACCACATCAGCCTTCCCTGCACACAGGCCTCACTGGAGATCATTTACTTCTTGTTTTCAGAGGGCTGAGGAGGTCTGTGTGAACACTGATGGGGACCCAGCCAATCTGCCCAAGGCAGCAGCAGGCTGGTGCTGGCGGTCCCAGCAGGACCAAAACTAGGAGAGATAACACATGGGCATGGCAGGATGCCTGTCAGTGCTGCTGCAGCAAGGGGCTCTCCAGCCACTGCACTACTAGGACTCAGTCCAAGAACTCCAGGAATCAGAAAATCAGCCAGACATGATTGTGAAATGTTATCTGACACTCCCTGGCAATAATTCGGTGGTGTCCCCTTCACTCTGCACCATCAGCTCTCAAGGGCTCTCTTTTTACTCCTCAGAAAGCTAGAAAAATGTGGTGCATCATGTCACTGGGGAGTTCAGGGAAAGCTGGAGTATTAATTAGACTTCCCTGCAGTTTAACCAATCACTTTTCCAGGCTTGGGATGGAAATACAGCAATTAATCTTTTCTCCCTTATTTTTTTTTCCTTCCCATCCAAAGATAACCATTTGAGTATCCCTTGTTAGCAGAAGAGTAACCATGTAATTACCACCTTACCATTATCTACAGGTTTACAATGCACCCATCAGTGACCTGAGAGACCGTTTTACAAAACCAGCAGTATGATTAGGCTAGCTAAGGAAGGGCTGGGATTAAATATCAACTTTAATTCTGGCCTTATAAACTAAACTATATGAGTGAAGGGAAAAGACAGTGCCATTTGACTTTAAACCTGAGACAATTCATGATTCAGTGAAGTCTCATTGACTTTACTTATTGGTGTTTAAATCAGAGTGGTGTTAACAAATAAATCAGAGTGGCGTTAACAAAAACCTTTGTCCCAAGATTCATCCAAAATGAGTGAAGAGCCCAAGCCATACAATGACATATTGGCTAGTACACCTACTTAATCACCGTTCCTGCAGCTTTAGTCCCACAGGAAGCCCTCTGTGTCTGTGTGGATTTCGTGGGAGGTTTTGCGTTCTTCATTCCCATTTCCTCTGGGGAGCTGTGGTTAGACAGTCTTCTCCAACACAGCCATAAGGACTGCTGGCACTGAAGGGCTCTGGGAAGAACTCATGGCTATGCCAGAGGATTACCTGTCTCCTTAATTTATGGAGAAGATAGGTGCTCAGCTGGCCCCACGCCCGCACTGCTGTACACCAGTGCTGTGATGGATCTGCCACACACACAAAGTTCAGTAGCTGGTTTATTTGTGCTGCCATGCTAATGTGTTGTCTTGACACCACCACAATATGTTTGTAATTACTTCTATGGAAAAAGCAGAGTGACTTCAAAGGAAGAATTATTTTAGGTTTGGCACCTTCCATCCGTGCAATTTCCAGATGCTCAGCAGATTAATATTTTGCATTTTAACCTTTACATCCATCTATAGATACCATTGTACCCAAAGGTAAATGCTTTGAAAGTCCTTGCAGACCTAAGATGGCTGAAAGACTTTAAATAATGTAAAGCCCTTAAAGAACAAAGAGTTCATTACGTAGTTTCAGAACTGTTCATTTATTTGTAACCAGGCCCTTAAAGAAAAATCTGTCACAGTACACCCAAATATATCACTGCCTGAGTAGTCCTTACAGGGGAGGGATTTTGTTCCCTTTTCAATATTGCATCAGGAAAACAGTCTTGAGCAACACATGAATGCAACAAGATTCCTAAGTACTCTCAACAGATTGAAATTCGGAAATGGAAACCAACGCTGAAAAAAAGAGAAATATAATTATTGTAATGCATAACTCACATTTGATTTTACTTTTTGAGGCATTGTTTGTGTCTGGGATAAACAGCATATTTCAGCTATTTATTTACAATGTAAACATTTACAAACTGGAAGCATATGAATCAGGCTGTTGTTATTGCCTTGTCTTTAAGATCTGATTACTTCAGGAGGTGTTTTGCTCTAGGTATAAAGCAAAGCTGATGTCTATTCTAGCTTTCCTGATCACCTTCCCAGTCCTAGCTTTTGCTGTAACACCCGCTCCTTTAACAGGAAAAGGCCCAACTCACCCTACAGCTCTGAAAAATTGCTGTGATGTATTTCCCTGGATCCTTAGTGCCTTTGTCCACATCAGCCTGGTGAGCTTGGGGTCACATTTAGAGGTGTGCAGGGATTACTTTCTAACACATTTGTTCAGTTTAATACAATTTTGTGTTAAACACACCAAAAAAACCGGGTCAGAATCTGCTTACTGCCATGAATTTCTTAAAGCATCTGGTATGGCAAAATGTCAGAACTCAGATACAGGCAACAGATGCTGAGTTGGGAATGGATAATAAACATGGAGATCCTGCCACAGCATTCAGGATTTGGGACACACCTGCGGCTGAGGTCACTCGGGCGGTTGCCTTGGTGGCCCCACACTCCCCAAGGAGCACAACTCCAGAAGTTCCCAGCTCTAGAGACGGCACAGATTGGGCTCTAATAGTTTATAATTTATTTGCAATTTTGTTACCACAAGAAGCCATTAGTTGTTCATTAGGTTACCTAATTTCTTTGCAATTGTGTCATCTATTAGGCACTTCTCTGGATTAATATTTATCATTATTGCTATGTTTATTATCCTTCTAATGGTTATTGATATTGTTGTGCTTATTTTCTGTATCATGAACTTCAGTTTATTAGCTTTTTGGGTAGGACTAGAAAGAAATGACTGTGAGCTGCAGATTATTCAAACGTTGCCCACCCTGTGCTGTGCCTTTGAGGGTCTCAAAGTGTGGTGCTGAGAAAGTCATGCCCTAAGATCAGCTTGTGGCAGCCAGGACAGGACCATGAGGAGTCACCAAAAGGGATGACTCTGCCTGGGTGTAGAGGGCAAAGTATCCCACTTTGCATGGATGATGATCACCAAGGTCACTAAAGGGCATTCTCAGACCGTTCCTGGGATCAGGCTCCTTTGAAAGATTCCATCAGCATTTAGCCAGTTCAGCAGCTGAAATGCAGCATGGAGATGTTCATCCACACCTGTCTTTTGACAGCTATTCCCACCTGCTCTGTGACAGCTGAACTACAGTAAATTGTACCCAGGATGCTGATCAATTAACTCCCCATAATTGATTCTTGGCTTTTCCACTCAGTGCTGTTTCAGCCAAACCTGCTGCAGAGCCCAAGATGCTGAACTAAATGAAGTCTGGCTGCTGACAGGGTACTGTGTAGCAGCTTGGCCACCACAGCTGGGAACTGACCCCACTGAATGGGACATCTTTTTGCTTTTACTTACTCAGCAAGAGGAATGGTTATCAGTCTCAGCTCATCTGTGCATTCCTCTCTGTCTGCAGCCACAGCTCAGAGCAGTTTCTGAGCATCCTAGCTGACAGCAACTTCCAGCTCGAGCAGGTGCTGTGCCTGAGACAGAACCAGGGACCAGGGACTACCTTATGATGGGGGTAAGCAGTCGTGGGTGCCTCATCCAGGATGCACCCTGTGTCTGGACACAACTCACAGGGTGACCAGCAAGGGTGCTGGAGATCAGGTTTAGGAAACAGAGTGATTGTTATGTCTTAGCCTACAAGGTCCCTCACTTGCATGTGTTTTTTTCTATATCTAGAGTTAGTTTCAATTATGGGATCTTGTTCTGAGCTCAACATTTGCCTGGTTTTCCCTATGAAAAGAAACATCACCTAGGAATCCTCCACTGTGGATCCCAGATTAATTGCAGTGGCTAGTGGTATGAGCTAACTAACAGTATATTAAGCTGGGATCCCACCAGGCCGCTATCTGACTTAAACACCTCTTTTTTTAGGCTTACCTTCACTGTTTTGGAGGTTTTTTTGGAATACAAAAAATATCAATAATAGGGAAAATATGGGGAAAAAAAGAGAGGAAGACAATTCATCCAGGAGACAGTAAGTTCGTGACAGCAACTTTCCTTCTTAACAGTTCCCTGTTGTGGAATACTTGTATCTTTTGATATATCCTGATGTCAAGTATCAAGGCAACACCTTAAAGACTATTCCTTATTATCTCTTATATCTGTGTCATGTAAAAATTAAGAAATATCTGTATTCTTAATTATTCCACAAGGAGATATTTCTTAAATGCTGAGTCCTCATTACAATCCATTGATACCAAGGGAAATCCTCCTTGCAGGAGGAAAGGATGAAATCACTCCTTGGTCTTAAATTACAAAAAATGCCTTTGATTTTTCTGGTCTTCACTGCCATAAATCATCTTGACAGTGTCACTCAAACCCATTGAAAGATAGGTCAAGCAAAACATATTAACCAGCAAATTAAATTTCCTTATGAGGTGATTGACAGAATTGAGCTCTGCCATTTGTCCTCCTTTTGCCCTCTTCCTTTACCAGATGGCCAGAGCTTGTTTCTGTGCTTTTTGCTGGGTTATTTGAATGGCCATGGTATATCACACAAGGGAAGCACCAATTCAACACTTTGGTGGGCTTTTCTTTTCTGTTTTTCCTACCATGAAGGAAAAGAAGGAAAAGAAATGCTTGAAAAATTTCAAGTCAGAACATGAGGTGTGAGTCCTCAACTTTCCAGCACAGCCAAAATGTTCTGTTTTCCTTGGCTTTCTGCTCTGGGCTGCTGCTTTCAGCCTATTGCAGACTCAGGTACAAGCTAGCCAGGTTGGTTACCCATGGCTTGTGCTCAGACACGTGTGTGCCATTTGTACTATATTTGCATCTTCTCCATCATCAATGGAGAATGGAAGAATAAATAGATCTCTCAGTTACTTTCAGAGTAGAAAACATTTTGTTCTAGCACCTCTCCTTCCTGAAGGCAATTAGAATAGGTATATTATTTTTATTCAGTGCTTCAGGTTACAAGACAAATTAAAACAGCGGCACGTTCCAAATGAGATTGCAATATGTGAACTGGGTTTATTTAATTTTACTTCTATGACTGGGATTTTAAATTGAATTGACTAGTCACATATTTCACAGGACAGTGAATTATTCACAGGAAAGTTTGAATTGCAATCAATTTAGCCTTCTGCAAACCCCCAAACTGTTGTTTTCATGGATCATGACTCAGGGTCTGGAGACCTGCCCAAAGAGCCAGCTTTGGGTCTTCTGGGCTGGATGTCTGCAATGTTCAGCACTTGAGGGTCCAGGGCTCGTGCAGGTACGAGCACCTGATGCAAAGCTGAGGTGGGGTATTTCCAAAGCCTGTGTCACAGAGGTATGCAGTTACTGGATCTGGTTAGAGTTGGGCTGAATAAAAACTCCCAAACCGTATCCTGTGTACCAACATGTTCTCGGTGCTTTCAGCAGTAATGAGAACTAGAGTTAAAAGTAGCAGATGCTCAGCTCTGCTGAAAATTAAAGAGATTTTATCCTCCACCCAGACAGTCCAGTACAAAACAACTCCTTGCTGTAACAGAGACAGATTTCAGTCTTTTTAGAGAAGGCCAAACCCCTCCTGCTCCGTGCTTATTACATCCCACTCCAGCTTTCCCCTGCATCGTCGGTGTTGCTAGACCCTCCAGTTCTGGTGTGTACATAGGAAAGCAAAAAATAAAGCAGTCAGTTTTTGCAGCTCCAATTTTAGCAGTATTTTCACAGTTACTATTGTGCCAGAGCTCCACATGACACAAAGAAATCTAGTAGGTCAGCAGCTTGAAAATAAAGTCTAATTTTATATTTAGGCAAGTTATATAAGCATTTGCTAATTAAGAAAAGTGTTTGCCCATCTTTCTCCCGAAAGATAAAAACACACACAGT
Organism: Empidonax traillii; assembly: GCF_003031625.1. Classification (NCBI taxonomy): domain Eukaryota; kingdom Metazoa; phylum Chordata; class Aves; order Passeriformes; family Tyrannidae; genus Empidonax; species Empidonax traillii. The sequence goes on along the minus strand of NW_020955544.1, from coordinate 4,303 downwards.
ACTTGAAAGGTCCCTTAAAGTTAAAACCAGAATTGCTCAGAATTGCCCTTTCTATAGAAGAACTCTAAGAAATTTTCACAGGCCACATCAATATTTAAAAATAAAATCAAGTGTTATGTTTGAAAACATAGTGAGAAATGTGTTGGGTTTTAAGTAGCACAAGATGATAATGTTAGCACCTCCACTAACAAAATCTCTGAAGCACTTGAAAGGACCCAATTAAATTAACAGGGACTTTTTGTTTTCTGCATTTCGTGCTGTAAAAGCAATTTGACTGTCCTTGGCTGGTGATTTCAATGAAGCCGAACCACGAACCAATTTGCCAGCTAGAAAGGGGCAGTAAACACTTTAAAAGGCCTTCGGTTTTAACTCTACATGAATAATTAGTGGAATTGCTTTTGGAAAATGTGCTAAATTCTGTGATGCATCTTCAGTCAATGGGGGAAAATACTGCTCATGACGGCAAGATATCTGCTCCTGGCTGGAGGGTGGAGTGCCAGACTTCACATTACTCAGCATGGCAGGATTGGAAAGGTGCAAGACAGAAATCCCCTTTTTCTTTGTGAGACATCAACCCAGGCAGAGAGAAAGGGATGTTATTGGGATGGCTGAGCAGAGTAAGCAGTGGGCTTCATTTTTGTACACGGTGGTTGTGTGGATGCCGTGTCATTACCTTTAATAGTAAAGCTGAATTTATAGACTACAAAGAAGCAACTGTTAGTTTACAAATGATTAATCAATCAATTTTACATCAGACTTTAACAACTCGAAACCTTTTTTAAAATCCTAGTTAACAGTTACCTATACAGCAGGCTATTGATGGGTTTTAATAACCATCAATACCACACACTGCCTGGCTGTGCTTTCAGCTACAGGATTTAGCTTCGAGCTACGGGGTGAGTAACATGCCCAGTGAGCCAGCTTTCACCTGATATTAGTATCTTCCTTAACTGGAGATCTTCATTAGCTGTCTGCTCATCGCAAAATATTGGCAGAGGTTGCTGAAAGTTTCCTTCTGCAAAGGCCCTGTGAAGCAGGACAGGTTGTCTTTCTAGTTCAGTAGTTTTGTTGCTTGCAGGCTTGGCTGAGTGAAAACATCACTCTCCTCCTCCCTTTGTACCACTGCTATCAGTAGGGACTTTCAAACACTTGCACTGCTCCTGACAAATCTGCCTTCACTAGTGTTATAGATTTCTGTCTTTTCTCAAGGTTTCTGGGTTCATTTAATTAATCATCTTTGTTCCAGTTTTGTTCTGCTTGATAATTAAGTCCATTTATTCTAACCAGCTTTCTTGAAACACAGAGAATTTGTATGTATGAAGGAAAGCTCTCAGTAGTGAGGAAAGGAAGCTGCTGAGTACTTTGGCCACATGGCCAGAAGTGAAATATGTAGTTTTTGGCTGACTTGCAGGTACCCTTTAGGAGTCGTTAACTAAGAAAAACCTGTTCAAACAGTTCTTCCCAGACCTTTATTTCTACTAACTCATATTTTCTATTTATGTGACTTTACTTGAAGTAATTGACATTATTGTTAGACCTTCACCTTCTTCAGAGAGAAAAACTACTTTTTTTTCCAGAACATCTGGAATTTTTTTCATCCCTCCAGTCTGCTTGACCTTTTCTTCTCTAAGAGATCCTCAGTCTCTGCCACCTTACATCTGTGGAGCTGATTTCCCCTCCTAGAGCTCAGTGGTCGTGAACTTATCTTCCTTCATCTGAAAATGAAATTTTCACAACAAATTACTCACAATAAACAGACCTCAATATCTGAAAGAATATTACTGATAACTCTCTCCTGTTGCTCTGTTGCCGCTATCAGAGTCTAACAACAATTTTATGGGGATCCTTCATTAATGCAAACCTTTTCTATATTTTGCAGGCTGAAGCAAGGTTTAAAATGAGTCTGAGCTTTAGCTTATCTTCTCCTGAGGTCCCCAGACCTACTGCAGCACTCCTCATTGGAATGCACCCTGTATCCATCTCTTAATTTCCTAACCAGATGAAGCACGCTGGTTTCTGGCCTGCCTGGCTCTGGAGCTCTCATTGCAATAGCAGCCCTGGTATTAAAAAAAGACAAATACCTCTGAGATCCTTGTCAGCCTAATACATTCTTACTAGAACTAATAAAACATACATCATTTAATAGATGAAGACTTACTCATTCCCTGAAAAATATCTTGGTGGGAGTGATGATAAAACGATTCCCATTCTCCTGTTTTGTGCTTAGCATTATTTGTGTAGCAGTGAATCACCTCCAATGCCAAACAGGGGACAGGAGAAAGCTGGTATGGCTCCTGCAGGCAAAGGCTTTAGCTGAATTTGTAAAGGTTCTCTGTGGTTTATGGTTGGTAAGTACTTGTATCACTGTCATTTTTACCGATGTTGAGTACATGGAAAACATGAGCAATAACAGGCATCACATCAGGTCTGTTAAAATGAACTTCAATCCACGGTTCCCACAGATGACAAAGAGAATTTATGATGAAGACCTCTGATTTATAGCGAGCAATTCTGTCCTTGAGAAAGTGGAGAATTAACAATATTCAGAGAAACTCCACAGATTTAAACCCATGGTGATATAAATCACTGGACAGGGCTGCAGATCCTGAAGATGCCGTGTCTGTTCTGACTGCCTCAGCCGGAGGGAGGGTGGAGACCTTCAGGGAGGAAGCAGGTCAGACAGCTTCAAGCTAGCAGGCACAGTTAAATCTATCAGGGTTTGTGAATCAGAGCAGGGTTCATGACCTAAACCCTAAAGGGATACCACCAACAGCTGGGATGTGGCAAGTGAGTCTGCATTCTGCATGCCCTTGCCATGGGCAGCCTGGCAGATGAGTCTACAAATAGGACTGAAGATGTGACACCAGCCCATGATGAGAAAACGAAGCAGGCTAGGAAGTAACTTGAATATTCTCTTCCGCAAATCATAATTTAAAAAAAAGTTTTATATTTAATTATTTACATTCTGCCTCCTTTCTCCCTCCCCTTCTTACTTTTTCTATTCTTAAAGTTGTTCTTCATTAAATAGACATAAAACCTTGCTCTCCGTAAAAACCTTAACACCTGTTCATACAAATTGTAACATTTTTTCAACCCTGAAGATGGAAAATTCATATTCCATGCTTTGCAGTGCTTTATAACACCAAGGTGGCTTGATGAACGTCTGTACTATGGAGTAAAACTGAAATCAAACCACACTGCAGTCAGGAAATTACACTCGGTGAAAAGATCGGTTTTTTGGCAGGAGTTAAGTAAATCACTACCACAGTTGGTTTTTCTTTCTGTAAAGCAGGTGAGTTCCCAGGACCCCCATGCACACACACACCATCAGCGTGGCACCAGCCTAACGACACAGCAAGGACGTGTTTGTACTGGGTGTTAATCAGGGAGCAGGGTCCAGTCCTGTCGTGCTGAGTGGGTGGGGACACAGGAGACACAGCGCTTGATGCCACTGAGCTGGTGCTCACTACAGAGACAATGTGGGTAGAGGAACAAATGCTTTCCTCCCACCCAGCTGTGAACAGGGATGTTTGGCTTCATGAGGAGCTGGGGGAAGGTGGTCTGTACTCCCAGATGGGCTCCATGAACCTCATGAATCATCCATGACCCACTCAGGTCTGACCCTTCAGATTTTAGGAGCGTGGTCTTCAGGTCATTGCTGGTAGCAGGATGCAGAGCATGTTCAGACACCATGAGGATGGGTGTCCTGTGCTGGGCATCAGTCACCTGCCCAGTGGGAGAATGTGGGAGGAGGGAAGGAACAGGGAAAATGACATCTGCTGCTCCTACTCTTCCTGGTAAATTCTGGGATCCATCACTTCCATCTTCACTCCACAGGAGCTCCTCCACCTGAGCAAGGTTGGGAAAACCCCAAAAAGCTACATTCACTGGAGACTGGAAAATACCTTTTTTTTTTTTTTTCTTTTTAAAGAGGGTTCATTGCCATAGCCCAGATTGTGGTAGAGGATTGTGGCACCATTTCTGGATGATTAACATGACTTCTTGCACATTCCTGATGAGCAGAAAGCCCAAGTCTGTCATGTAAGAGCTGCTTTAAATTCACAAAGTTAAAAAACTGTTTGATGTTTGGGTTTGGAGAGGCAGAGCACTAAGTACTTTATTTCAGTTGGGGAAACTAAGGTTACATTCAAGTATTTTGATGATAAAATATTTTATTATACAATATGATTAAATTTTTATTTATGAAACTATTGCTCCACAATCTCATCACTTCTTTTACCTCTTTCATAATTCAAGCTCTCTTCTCATACTCCTCTGGTAAATTTTGGGTTGTTTTTTTTTT
>NW_020955543.1:755845-764500 GCF_003031625.1 Empidonax traillii | reverse complement strand
GGTGCAAGGAGTTAATTTCTCATCTTTCTCTTTCAATTATGGTTGTTACTTTTCCTTACCCTAATAGCCTTGTTGACTATTCAAGCCCTTGCTTTCCCAAAGCCAACTTCCATGATAATTTTTATCCAAGATGAAATTCTTAGATTAAAATCTGATCACTTGACTACATCTTAAGTCAATTTAAGTGGGCTTTTTTTTTTCCACTTCAAAGAACAATAAACCCAGCTGCTGCTGATGATAGAATTTATTAAAGAAAGAAAGGAAGTGCATATTTGATAAAGTATACTGGTACCATCAGTAGTAAACTTGTTTTTAATTGAAGGTGCCAACATTTAATTCACTAAAAAGCATATTTACGTATTACCAGATTGATGTCTGGGTTTGCCACAAATTCAGTCGTTCATGACAGAAATGCATATTAATTTAGGACTTAAAACCATCAGAATATTTGTCTACAAAACAAGATCCAAATAGAAGAGTTTGCATTGCAACAAGTTAAAAAATCAAGGGCTTTGAGAAAGATCTGATTTCATGAGATCAGAACCTCAGGGTGCAGAAAACCATAATTCAGAGGGGACTGTCTCTACATTGCTTACCAGCTCCCTTCTTGCTGCAACCTCTGAAACCCGTGCTGCTTCTGCCCTTCTGCCACCTTCAACTCATGTTTAACCTTTCAGCTCTTTCTCTTACTCCTTGAGAAACTTAGTCTTCTTTATTATGGTAATAACTGCTTAAACCAATATTTCACTTTTCTGTTGCCCCTCCCATACCGTACCTATGAAAAAAACGCCAAATATGGTAACAAAGGATTATATTCCACTTTCTTTTGGTCATCTTCTCTCTCATGCCTTGCAGCTTTCCATCCATGAAAATGCTTTATTCTCCCTTTATCCTTGCCACAGTTTCATGGCACTTATTTGCAGGCTGCCCATCCTACCTTCTCCTGTCACAACTAAAGCACAGGGCTTGGACAACAGCAAGGATGCTGCAGAAGTTGCATTTTTTTTCTTGGAGACTGGCAGGATAACACCAGGGTTTGCTTTGGTTGCTTTAGCCTTGAAAGCAAAATTGATGCCTTTACCTGTTGCCACCCTGGGGATGTTCACAATTTGAGGGCAAGTTATAGAAGAGCAGACAGAAAAGATTAAGTGACTAGAGAGATCTGATTTATCAGGTAAAATTAGGAATGCAATATATTGAGACTGGATATGCAAATAGAGCAGGGGACACGATAACTATCTTGAAATACTTGCTCAGTAAAGACTAATGATGGTGAAAAATTACTATGGAGAGGAACAGAGGTGTATAACTGAGAATAATGGGTTGAAATTAAGAAAAATAAAATGTGGGCTCAGTGCCATGATAAAGCTTCACTAAATTGAGAATGCAGGAGAGGAAGAAGTGGTGAAAGACTCATCACTTAAGACAGTTTAAAATTAGACATGAAAAAGTAGTAGAAAGTGTACTCTAGAGGGCAATCCTTCACTGGCATGGGGATAAGAGTGGATGTTCCCTTCCATTTCTAATTTCTGTGACTCAATAGTGCTGTGATTAGGTGATAATATTTTTATCTTGTGCAGACCCAAGATGCTACTTAATATTTTAAGGGAGCTTTTAAAATAATCTGTAGTAGCACTGAGAGATAGCTTTATCAAATAAATTGAAATACAGCATTATGAACCCTAGGTCTGTCCCAGGGAACACTGAAGGATTTAACATAAAAATAATACGAAAAATTATATGACAAAATACTTCATGTGGTTTCCTCACGGGCATTCTGAAGGCTTGGGTCAGCTGTAAAGAAATGGTCTAAGCTCTGTTGACATCTCTTCCTTTGTGAGCTCTGGTAAAGTTAACTGACTGCCCTTCGTTCTTTCACCAGAGGAGCAAAATGTCAGAAATATGTTAAATGGAAACTTGAGCCCATGCGGTTGCTCTCTCTTGTGCACCGTTCAAAAGAAGCAAAGAAGAAAGTTGAACAGATTTTAAAAATGGTCCTTTTTGACCTTTACAAAAGTAGTGAATTCAATCCCTTTAGCCCAAAAGATCCTGCTGGTGAAAAGGATTAGTAAGGGAGAGAAAAAAAAAATTCTATGTGTCAGGATTGGTCAAGCTTTTGTGACCCAGCACTTGCAGCACAGTTGTTAAGTCTCCTTTCTTCAGAGGGTTTCATTTTGTGATATGTTTTAGACTGATATCTGAAAATTGCAGGACACTGTTTTTTGTAAGGAGCAAAATCTTTAAAGGGCTGATGATAAAAAAAAAAAAAAAACAACCAACAAACCCAAATCATAAAACCTCAACAGACTTCCCTCCACAATCTGTTCCCATATTGTTTTGCCTGAACTTGATCTGTGTGAATATCTTGACATTGATTAACAACCCTTTCCTCTGTGTTTTTTTTTCTCTATGTGTTTTTTTTTGTTTTGTTTTGGTGTTTGGTTTTTTTGTTGTTGTTGTTGTTGGTTTGTTTTGTGTGTGTGTGGTTTTTATTTTTTTTATGTCATTACATGTAAAAAGGCTAATGGGCTCCAGGAACTTCTTGTCCATACAAACCAAAGGAAAACTTAAAACGGTTTTAGAAAGGAACAGACATCAGGGGAAAACAGTTTCCATCAACATCTGCCAACAATCAAACAAATTTTACAGCTGATCCAGTTCCCAAATTCATCTATCCCACTTTCAGGGAGTCTAATTACTAGGTTTAAAGGCTACTGTTACTATATTGCTTCTGGTTCCAAAACTTGATTACTGGAGAAATCCCGGATGTCTCGGTTTTTGTCATGTACCCTAAAAGAACACATAGTGGTATTTGGGACTAGTTGATAATCTATCTTTTTTTTCTAAAAGAACATATTTTCACCCAGCTGAGGGCTACAGTCTGGAATTGCTTTTAACAACTTACACAGATTTGCACTAAGTGCCACTGTGAGGATACGATCTAATGGTTAGATGCAATTGCAAGGATACAAACTCATTTGGAGATGTTTGACAATGCTGGAAATTCTAGTGTTGTTATGTTCACTGAGCACATTAGTGGGACAAATAGAATTGTCTTGGCACTCCTGAAGTCACTGAGGGTTTTGCCATTAATTGCATTTTCGAGTAATGTAGCCCATAAGGAAAAACACATGTTCTTCTGAAGTTATTTATTTAATTGTTTATCTACATTGGAAAGACAACACAGAGCAAAGTGAGGTAGAGAAAGGAGGGAGGTGTGAGGGTAAATGAAAAAATGGGAGGGGGAAAATAAGTTATGTTTGTTTGCGTGTCTGTGGCAGCTGTGGAGATAGCACTGTGATTTAATAACCCCACAGTGTGCCATGTGTCGCTTCTCTATTGCACACTGATGTAATAATGCGACGGGAAGTTGAATTATTTGTCATATCATATATTGTAAGAATGAGCTGCCCAGAAGTAAACAGCTGAAAAGTGTCTCGATTACAAATTGTGAGGCTAACAAACAGGAAGGCAAAGCGGCAAAAAGGAATTGCTGCTGTCCTGTTGTCTCTGGTGAGCTGATATACGTTATTCTGAGCAACTGCACTGCGAAATGCGGTGTCTCCAGTAATGACAATGTGTGGTACAATTGTGTCTTGTTATCTGTAATGGTTTGCTATAAACCATAACACCATCCTGAGATTCACGGGAACAAAGGGTGGGGTAACGTTGTGTTCTGAGATTGTTTTAAATAGGCTTGAAATTATTCTGTTGAACAAACAAAGTGGCCGAAATTTGCATGAGGGCTTTACCTAATTTAAATGCAATTCAGGTTGTTAGAAATGCCCACAATCCCCTTTATAATCTCTAATTCGTTTCCTACTGGGTCATCGCTAAGTTTAGCCTGATCACATCTATTTCTCAGTGACATCTGCAGCTGCACAGCCACCTGCCTCTCTGCATGCTCTCATTTATTTGTACAAGGTGATGTCTGCAAATAAAAGATTAGAAGCTCGGGCATAGATATCTCATGTAGCCATTGATCAGGGAACTGCAGGTTTCTAAAATCAAAATTCTTCCAGCGTTAATTTCAGTCCCAATTATAGGATGAGATCGTTGGCTTCTCATTGTTGTCTCTAGTGTATTGTACTGCCACGTGATTTATACAAAAGAAAACCCCAAACCAAACCCAGAACTTGATCTAAAAGTAACAATTACAATGCTGAGTGAAAAGGAGGTAAAAAATACTGCAATTAATGAATTTTTGCAGGTAGGAGTTCCCCAGTCCACTTTGGAGCTTGGATACTTATTGCCTTGAGGTGCAAAGTGGTTTAGGACAGAAAACCCGTTGAGAAATTCCAAAGAGGGAAATGATTTGACTGCAGGATGACTTGCTTCATTTAGACTCCTGACTATCTATGAAGTGGCTACCCTTGAGAGATGAAGTGGATGCCCACTGATGCTGCAATAAGCAGCTTTGGGATGCATGTGGGTGTGTCCTCCCAGCATCTCATCTGAATATTTCTAACAGCCTCCAGGCTGGAAGCTGAGTGACGTGACACTGTCCTTTATAATAGCTAACTTTTAACAGCGTTTATGTACAGTAGAAGTGGGAAGATATGTTGTTACCTGCTCCTGGAAGGTGATGGATATTGGAAGAAGAGGCAGAAATCAGTATCTACAGGGTGCAGGTGTGTTAAAAGAAGCAGCAATTATGCCCATATGATGAGATGTGCCTACTTCTGGGTTTGCACTTTACAGCTCCTGTAGTAACAGGTTCAAATAACACTAATAACATGCCTGCGTACCTACTAATTTGTGCTGTTGCTCATTTTGAGACACGTGGTAGTTAATGCTCTGCCCAAGCTTATTTGCTGTGGATTGTTTACTTGTGTTCTCATAAATATCAGCTCATAGTTTGGAAACATCTTTGGGTGATTATTTTATCATAGTCACGGTATAAAAACACAACATTTAAGAAATTCACTTTCTTTCTAGATATATTGATCTAGCTATTTCTTTGGCAAGAGAGAGGAAAAATGTGTACCCTGTGTATGTATTTGTACCTGACACTTGCCTGCTTATCTTGTTTCTAGTATTTGTTTTTTGTAATTTCTTTGCTTTTTGGTTTTATTTTCAACCTAATGAAACTTCTTCAGTACTTTGTTCCTAACAGTATGACAACCAAAGTCAGACACTATTTCAGCGTCAGAGTGTACCCGAAATCTAAGTAAAAATTCTGTATTTTTAGGCTATTTTTATTCATTTTTAATAGAGCTTCACAACTAGCTTTTTGTCGGTTGCACATCAAAAAGACATTTTAATTGGGTTGTCTGTGTTGACATATGAGCAAATTGTTCCTTTACTACACTTTTGTGTGTTGAGAAACCTCTGTCACTAGCGTCATTTCAAGGAATACTTAATCAAGAAAGTAATTTCCTGGATCATGACTCTATTATGGATTTGATGAGTCTGATGTAATGCATCTGATGTGCATCACGATATCTGTGAGACTTCACCAGCCTCCAGAATCTCTTGCTAAGAAAGATTGTCATCTTACTGTATACATCTTTGGTTTTAGGAAGCTGAATTTACTTGTCTTTCATTACTTCTGCATCTTTAATTCACACCTCCAGTTTTAAAAGCAAGACCTCCCACTGTCTGAAAACCAGGCTGTAATTGGCATTTCTTGTTTTGTCTTGAACATGTCTGATTAATTGACAGGATATTACTTTTTACCTTTTGGAATTAATTTATCGATTATCACATTTTTTGGGGACTCTTCTGCATGAAGCCACTTGTTTTCTTTAAGACATTTTATAAATTAAATAATTCTTACTGTGTTCAGCATTATAAGATTATGCAAACGCAGATATTTATAATTCATAACAGATAATAGGGGCTTGTGTTTCCCAGTGGAGTAGGATGCGAGTTACGGATTTTTCTAGGTGACACCAACTTTGTACCTTGGCACTGTTGAACTGTATTGAAAGTAACTGAGCTGAGGTTAGTGTGTCCCTAGTATCCTGTGTCCTGTTGAGGATAAGAATTTTGAAACATCCACACTTTTATGTTCTTTATTTCATTTTGTAATGGCTGAAGATCATCTCACAAGTTAAACGTTGTGGTTGTTGATGTGTGTGATCCTGATGTTAGAAAGACTGAAAGAATGAAACAGGGTGGTTTTTGCATTTCCCTGAAAGTCTGGTTTATTAAATGATACAAAGTTAGGTGGAACCTTTTCCAGTATCGTTTTCATGATTATCTTTTCTGGGTAATCCTTTTTCAGCTCTATCAAACAGGCTGTGTCTGTAGCTGATATCAGCTTAGTTCGGAAAAAAAAAGATGTGGCATAAAATGTGTCATTAAAGAAACCCAAACCAACCAAAATCATAAACCCCATGGCAAACAGAGAAGTTGGGAGAAAGTAGTGCAACAAAAGAAAAAATCTTCAGAGAGAGTGAGGATATGCTGAAATGTGATTCCATAAAAGACTTAATGAACAAGAAGCATTGACCCTAGATAACAAGTTAGAAAAGACAAATGGTTCAGGCTCTTAAGGGAATAGATCTAGCTGACATAAAAAATGGAAATCAGGTTTGCTGGTTTTAATAGGATGATCAAACTGAGAATTGGTTAAAAGGCTGTCACAGAAGTGTTGATGAATGGTAAAGAAGACAATTTTTCAAGTATTGGTGCTGACAAATGAGGAAAATGAGCAGTCTAGATAGAAGAGCTATAAGAAACTCTATATGGATGGATTATTTAATTGAATTGTTTCACTGCCCTTGTTTTCATGCCAGCAGCACTTCAGTATGGTGGTTTTAAAACTTTAGAGCTGAGATAAACAGAAGTGTTAAGAGAACAGCAGGCTAGGAAACACCTGTGCTTTGTGTCTAGGACTTGCGTGAAGCTCAGGAAAATGCAGCAAACACATGATAACCAGTGAAGAACACTGACAAATGCATTATTTCCCCCCCCCCCCTTTTTTTTTTTTTTTTTTTTTTAAATTCAGACATCTTCACCTTGTGCTCTTTTGTAAAGCCAAGGAAATCAAACCTCAGAATTGTTGAACAAATCTTGTTCTCAAAACACGAGATGAGGATGCAGTAACTCTAAGGTGCTGGGAGTGCCGTGCTAAAACAACTTCAGCATGAGGAGCACGAGGCAGCACTGAGAGCTGTGACTGAAGTTCAGATCCTTGGCCTTTCACTGCTAGTATTTGCCATTGCAAATATTCTTGGTAGTGGCCAAGGAATGTGGCATGTAAGCTCTGAAGTGATATCTTTAGGCTTATTTGGATAGCTGGATACCCTTTTGCATGTGTAGATGTCAATAGTCGCATAACAGGGTACTGACTTCACATCAAATAACTTTCTGTAATGCTTTATTACTCATGTTGTCTTTATAAACATGTATGTTTGCTTACATATGTGAAAGCCTTGCCTTTTTTTAAGTGCTTATTATGGTGGTGCCTTGCAGTGTGTGGGTATCTTTTTGTAACCTGCCCTTGAATCTGCAGCTTTCCTTTGACTCGCTTCAATTTTATTAATAGAACAGTTATAACTGAAGTGTTCACAAGGCTTTAAAGAGATAACACAAAAGTTTAGATCCGCTTAGGGCTTAACAATAAATTACCTCTGTGGCTGCCTGGCCAATTTGTCAGGACAGCAGCGGATTCTAATCTTCATTCCTTTGGACCACTAGAAAATTTCTCCTCTCTGTATGCGATGTGGAACGGGGTTTCGCTTTTTTCCCGCTTTTAAATTGTCTAGTTCTTCAAAAGCAATTTGAAATAAATATCTAATAACAGTTAGTGAATCATGAACTAGGATGGAAATCCTGCTAACATGGTTATTAGATGAAGCTAAAAGCTTGAGTTTTATAACAAAGAGACAAAAAGAAACAGGATGCTAATAAAATTGGGAGAAGCTAATGTTCTTAAAAAAAAGAAAAAAAGGATCTACTCCCATGAAGCTCTTTGAGAGGTATGTCCATGACTTCCGAACTTTGTTTTTATTTTATTAATGAGGAAAGGTAATCTGCCTTGCCTTTCTGTTGATGATCTTTCAGTAGTAACTTGAAAGCTTTCAGAAAGTGGTTTTTCATTCCTTTGTCAAAGAAATTTTTCATGTCAGTAAAAATACTTTCAGTGAGCAGGTAAAGTTGCAAGAAAAAAAAAATTAAAAGGGAAAAGACTATGTGGAAAATAAAGACAGAAGAGTGCCCTTGAGTATATTTTGAGTGTATTCCATTTCCTCATTTGAGAACAATTGATAGCAGAGACGTCAATAGAAGAATGAGGATCTTTGTTGTGTGTTTGAACTGAACATTATCCATCTAGATCTAAACCCTTCAGAACTGTAGCTTTTATTTGGATGAAAAAATCTTTAGAAAAGCATTAATGTTATGAGATTTTTAACAAGCCTTTGTAATAAGGACAAATTGGGGAAAAAGAATTGAGGAAAACAATAAAATGTTGAGGTTTTTTTCTGTGTCAAAGGGCATTTTCTTTACTGAAAATGACAGAAGAATACGTAAAGCAGAAAACTGAAATACCTAAATTTAATGATCTTGCTTAGTAGCAGAAATAACCGGGACTATGAGTTTAGAGGAGAAATGTAAAAAATCTAATCACATTTAAACTTTTTGAGAAATACCTGGAGCCCTGAATTGGTACCTACAAATACTGTGTTTTTTTTTTTTTTTTTTTTT
>NW_020955543.1:751984-755324 GCF_003031625.1 Empidonax traillii | reverse complement strand
CAAGTGCAAGAATGTAGACTCAAGGCAATTAGAAGGGAAGAAGAAACTTGTAAAATATTTTGTAAATTGCATTATGTGGAACAGACATAAATTGGCACTGGCCAGTGTTTGTCTCTCTCTTCTCTCAGTTTCTTGTTCATCCAAAAGTGCCCTTCCCTCTGCCCCCACCATGTCATAGGTCCCTACTCTACTACATTCCCTGTCTATATGTATAGATTTGCTGCCTAAAGTGAGATATGGCCCTTTCATATCAGTAGATGGAATAATACGAGCACATATAAGAATTAATAGATGTCTGTCATAAATCAGTGCAACTTATGTGCATATAATTTACTTGTGAAAGGTTTGACTGGATATGCCATGGAATAATAATTTCAGTGATAATAAATAATGGAATGCACTGGAAAAAAAAAACCCTTATATGCTTTGCAGGTCTAGATTTTCCTGACCTGAACTCCCACTATGTCCTTTGTTTATCATCTCCTGTGTGTTTCTGAAGGGCTAAAACTACTCAGGAAGAATCTCAGTGATTGAGGAGTCTGTGGGAATGAAGGTGGGACGGCTCAGACCTGAGTGCCATACAGTCATTAATGACACTCTAATACCCGAGTTCACAGGTTGCTTTGTGCAAGACTTCCCATCCTGTGAGGAGCTGCCTTGTGCTCCACTGTAGATCAGATATGAGGAGCAGAGCATGAGGGGGCAAATTATAAAAAAAAAAAAAAAATATAAAAAAAGAGGAATACATATGTATATCTTTATAATGAGTTCCTCGAGCACCATCTGTAATGCAGTCCTCACAAAGGAGATTAAAACCCTTCCATTTCTATTCTTAGTAGAAGACCAGTTCTCTACTGTCTCTGGAGTACATTCAAGTGATATTGAACTTGGTTTTGTTACGGTGCTAAAAGCTGACTGGAAAGTGTAGTCACCATGAGGAAAATGGAATAGCCATGCCAGCTGTAATGTAGTATTGACAAAAAGCCTTGACTTGGCTCAGAGCACACACTTTCTTGGCTTTGTTTCAATTAAGTTATTCTCACTTAGTGTAGCCTCCACAACTCACTTTTCTCCCTGTTTTTATTTTTTTTATTTTATTTCTTTTTATTTTATTCTATTTTATTTTTTATTTTTTTTTCCCCGTGGGTGCACCGCAGCTGGATTTATCAAGAGGCACTTTGGGTTATAGCTCAAGATACCTCAGTGTCCTTCTCCCTTAAATGCCTTTCTTTGTGAGTCTATGAATGAGACCTCTCTCACTGCCATTTGTTATTGAAATTGCTTTTTCTTTTTCCTGGAAACTTTCTTGGAGTGGAACATTTAACTTTCACTCTAGTCCTTTCTACTGGGATTACTTTTCCTTCTCTTTGCTGAACTTTCTGTTCACCTTTTTTATCATTATACATTCCATTCTCTAGACGCTTTCCTTATTTGTAACCTATCACTTCATTTTATTATTTTCTTTCAGCCTCCTGTTCATGTTGAGTAATGTGTTTTTTCTCTATCTCTTTACAAAACAGAGACATACAAGAACAGGATGCGAGAGACTTTTTTTTTAATGTGAAAATGAAATCCTCAATTCAACCACTTCCATCTATCTCTGATTTCTTCTTCATTATCAAAGTGCAGTGGCAAGTAATACCTCAAATACGATAGTCAGCCTCTGCAGACCAAGAGCATAGTGCAAGCCATGTTTCTTATATTAGAACCAGTCCCCTTAATCCCTTACTTATATCAACCTTTTTAAGAAAATTAATTTCACATGATTATGCTAATATTTTCTTAATGAATTAGAAAAGAAACCTGTGCAGAACATTAATGAATCATTTTAACCATCCCTGCTGTGAGATTTTAAGATCGTTCTTTCTGTAAAAGTATATGAATATTAATATGCACCCTGCTAATTGGTACAAAGTTAATTACTGTAATTCTACTGTAGTAAAAAAAAAAAAAAATCTATGTAGTATGCAGTAAGAGTTAGCTATTAAGATGGAAATCTTGAAGTTAAAGTACTGACCCATATATATGAAGTGAGGGTAAAAAAAACAATTTTGATATAATAAACAAATCTTTTAAAGAAATATAATTTAGCTATTAATCTCATTCAGTTCATGTAAATAAATATTCTACATAATTTAGTATTTATTTCAATGAAGTTTGCCTTGGAGCTGGAGTCCATATGATTGATATCTATTTTTTCTAATGTCTAGGGTAATAATATATGTACATGTGACAAAACTTGACTGTGGAAATGAGAACTAGAAAATAAATCTATACTCCAAAGTTTTAAAACAGGTCTTTTGTTACCGTTTGGCCCTTGGCAGGATAACTTAAATTGCCTGTTTCCAAAGCAAAGAGTAGTTTATATAATATGTATATTGACGTTGAAGTAGGTTCTGTTTTAGAGCTTGTATAAATGTGTACTTTAATTGATGGATGATTTTTCTGTGCTTCCTAGAACATGGATGACTTTTTCTCTCAGTGGGACTCCAGCTCAAGTAGTAATTTCTGTCTGCTATGATGTAGGAATTCACCCTCCTCTCCTGGTATGGGAAGGAGGGAGAAACTGTTCATTGGTATCCAAATTCTGTCAGCAGCTTCAGGGCAGAGCTTAGAAACTCCCACTCCCCTGGTTTGGTTCTGTACCTGCTTTTCAGTTCTATGAGTTTCAGATGTGCATTCACTACCCATGTGAAAAATGGTGTTTTTAAGGCTATTTTATGGAATGTTTTCATCTGAGGTGGGAAGAAATGTGAAATGCTTCTATAACTGATGGTATAAACCTTAATAGTTATTCAGATGCTGTTCTTACATGTGTTATTGACATAATCTTTCTGTGTATCTTGCAAAAAAACCTTGATCCTTGCAATGATATAAGTGTGTGCTCATTTTGTTTTACTCGCAGCTGAAAAAGTAACATGCTTCTAGTGAAACAGGAGTAATGTGCAGTCGTACACACAAACAGAAATTATCTACGAAATTGTTATCTGGGCTTGTAAGCTGTTCATTTTTCCTAGTGTTTATTATATTGCTGTCTAACCTAATATTGGTGCAGATCTTCAGTGGGAGTTTTTTCTTGAGAATGCATTAAGACATGTAATTATTAACCAGTCCAAATTGATGAAGATGCTTCCTTTTCATCTCAAGTCTATGTATTATCTACTCCCACTAATGTAATACTTAGCCTTTTTTTACTGAAGGCTTTTTTGTTGTGCCAAGTCTACAATTTTCACATTACCATATAGACTGTAATTGAAAAGGAATAATCTTTTATTAATTTTCTATTAGGGAAAAATCAACACCTAAGAAAATCAACACAAAAGAATATGAATACCAATAG
>NW_020955543.1:739754-751413 GCF_003031625.1 Empidonax traillii | reverse complement strand
CCTAATATTGGTGCAGATCTTCAGTGGGAGTTTTTTCTTGAGAATGCATTAAGACATGTAATTATTAACCAGTCCAAATTGATGAAGATGCTTCCTTTTCATCTCAAGTCTATGTATTATCTACTCCCACTAATGTAATACTTAGCCTTTTTTTACTGAAGGCTTTTTTGTTGTGCCAAGTCTACAATTTTCACATTACCATATAGACTGTAATTGAAAAGGAATAATCTTTTATTAATTTTCTATTAGGGAAAAATCAACACCTAAGAAAATCAACACAAAAGAATATGAATACCAATAGGGAAATAAAAAGCTTTCTAGAAACTTTATCCGTCATACTGAGAATAATACCCCCTAAGCAACTTAAGATTGAATTGTCAGGTAGTAATAAAATGGTGGCTTAAGTGATTTAAAAATGACATTTAGTCAAGATGTTTTTCTGCTATATAGTTACCACAGAAATAAAGTGGACAAATATTATTTTCCTTCATACAAAGAAAATATCTGCGTGCTGGAAATCCATATTAATGGAAGTGTCTTTTTTTTTCCTAGTGCTTGTATGCTATCTTTTAATAATGCCCTTTTTTTACTGTGTATGTTTTCTTTTTGATTATCATTTAAAGTAAATGTTTTAGACCTGTTTAATATGAAATCAGGAGAAACCCTTCTCCATCCTGTGTTTTTAATAACTTCAAGTAACAGAAACAAAAGATGAATATGGAGAGCAGAACATCAAGATGAAGGAAGGCAAGAATGCTGGTTTTGGGTTTTAGTCAAACACTTTTAGTTTCCATTAAAAAAAAGGGCATTTTGAAAAGGCTTTAGCTGAAATTATTCTTCATTGAAGTTCCCATTTGGCTTTCCTGGTGTGCATAAGGAAAAAATCAAGAGCTTCAGAATAGAAATTCCCTTTGTGTGTTTTCTGTTGTGCCCCTGCTCATCTTCAACAATTTCAGCTGTTTGCCAGGCAAGTTGTGCACCCTTGTGCATTTCTGTTGGTGTAACTCTCTGTTAGAACTGAGCCTCGGGAAAGTTCAGTTTTGCCTTGTATAGGACTCTGTCTCTCCAAAACAAAGTAACGGTGTCTCATGTCAGATATTGCTCTTTTGTTCTAGAAGGAACAAAAGAAATGTTTTTCATGTGTGTCTGTATCAACAGAATTTGAATAAATTTTGTGTTCTGAAGGCCAGACTGTGGTCATCCCAACTTCATGCAGCCCATAATGCCAAGCAATGACTATTGTACCAGCTCACACAACCTTGTCCCTGTATAGGACATTGCCTCTTTGAAATCAATTTGCTAATTGTGTGAGTATTTCAAGAGGTGGAGAACCTTCTATACCTCTTGGAAATATTTTTCCATAACTGCTCCAGTGGTTTAAAATTCATGCTTTATCTTCAGTTTGAATTCTAGCTTCTAATCATCCTACCATGTTATGCTCCCTCATTAGACAAGAAATATTCTGGAAACTATTTTTTTCTTGATTAACTTGTTTATCCTTTACACATCCTCTTTGATAAACTCTTCTCATGCTCCACTTTTGAAACACTAGATTTCTCTCTAGTCTCTCTTCCTATGGCACAGCACACATGAATCCTCCCCTTGCTTATACATTTGTCCATTTCTACATCCTGATGAGCTGTTGGCTATGAAACTGTTGGATAACTCCAACTATAATGTAGCTGTTCTGATTTTGACCTACTTAATTTCTTCTTTTTTTCTTTTTTTTTTTCTTTTAGGTTTTTCTGCTGTGAAATTGTTGTCACTTCCCCATCTTTTTGACATTTTTTTTTTTTCACTGTTCAGTGATAGAGGTCATTGTTCCAAATTTCAAATTGCAAAATCCAGGCATTTTCTTTAATGCTAATATCTGCCTGAGGTACCCTACACTTGCATGAAACTTAATGGTGGTGATTTTACGGTAAATCTCTAGGTCTTTGACAAAACCTAGAAGGGATCCCATTGGAAGAGCACAAAGGCAGCTTGAAGCCATTGCAACCTGTGCCTCTTCAGGACAGTGCGGAGCAGGCTGTTTTCTGTTGGGGAGGGAGGAGAATGTCACCTTTTGTCACAGGATTTAGCAGCTGCATCTTATTTTCAGATGTGTGATTTCTTCATTTTGGCTAGAACATCTGTTTGGGTTCTTAATATTTGAGCTTTTGCTCTAACTTGAGGGCTGTGAAAACATTTAATGAAAAGCTTAGCTTTGATGAAGAACAAATCGCTTAATTGTGAAAATCACTCATTTAAGGCATGTGACAGAAATAAATCCTCCCAATTTTAGTAAGCAATAGTAAGTTACCAGCTGAGAAAAATTGAAATATGCATTAAAAAAAAGTCTTTTTAAAGATTCTTAGAGAAGGAAACAAAGTATCTGTTTAACACAATCATTAATCATCCGGGAGGAAGAAAAGCAGTTTAATGACACGAATTACATATTAATCACATACTTGTTTAAGTGCTGAAGACAAAGGTGAGAGTTAGCACAGGATAGAAGTAGAAAATATGCATTTGAAATTTTAGATGACTGCCTTGGCTATGTTCCCATAGTCTTGGGAGATACTTTCTGTGTTACACAGTGTGGAAACACTGCAAGGGGAAGATTAGCAGAGGTACAGTATTAATCTCAAATACAGCAATATGCTCTGAAATAGAGAATTCTGAACTGTGAATTTTAATGCTGATGTTCAAGTACATGATTCAGAACTTATTTTTATGGTTAGATGCATAGTTTTCATATTAGATGATGTTGAGTCTACCATACTTAAGAGACCCAACAAAAGAGTAGAAGCGATAACACATAAATTTTGAAACAGAGCAGGTAATGTACAACTACTTCAGTGAAGTATTTGTGGTCAACTTGCAAATCCAATTAATTACTCTTATGAAATATTGTTGGTATTTTTGGGTTATCCATTGGAGACCTCTGCAATTTGTTCACAGGCAATTTACAAACAGAAAAAGAGCTGAAATCCCACTTGTGCAATTTTCATTATAGATGACTCATTCAATCCTGGCTTAGACAAATAAATAACGTAGGATACACAAAGTGCTTTGAAATCCATGTAAGAAATAATGCAAAGATTCAGTAAAGAGAAACTCATTCCAAGTTCCAGAATAAGGTGAATAGTAGCTGAAATGAGGCCATACAAAGCCTGCACCTGACTTACAGCCAACATCAGTATCTCACCGGGGCAAATCCTCACTGATATGACTGAACAGAAGATGCTTGGGATGGCTATTAAATTCCAAATACCATTTCCTTCTCTTTTTGAAGATCAAACCACCTACTAAATGAAACATATATTAACAAAAACATCATCTCTGACTATATCTCCTACTTTGCAGGAAACAAATAGAGGAGCCTGAGGCCATGTGAAAACTTGTTTTGTGCACAAACTGTGGTTTAGCTTGACATGGACAGGTGGATTTTGGTTGTTGTCAGGGTAATTCTCCTTTGGAACTTAAACTGTGGTTGTATCCAGCATATCATAGCCACCTCTTTTTAGTTCACCTGTCTGTGGAATACAGAGTTACTCTAAATTGTCGCTCTGCCTGGTTTGGACATGTCTGCTTTGGGGCTCTGACAGACTTTTTTTGTTTTAAAACAAAACCTAAACCCCAATGGTGAGGATAAGTCTTAGAGGAAAACAAAAAAATAAATCTCAAACTCTTAAATGAAAGGCAGGAAGATTGGTAATAGGAACTGTGGCAGAACTAAGTAATCAACTGAGGCAAATATTCTTGCAGTCTGTCAGCTCATACAGAGATAGTTATGATGAGTGTTTTGGATACTCCTGAGCACAGAGAATAAAATCAGACACAGGAATCTTTCCTGTCACAGAGAGATGGTTTTCTTATGCTGAATTGTCACTTTGGTTGCATAAGTACAAAAATATTCCTATTTATTTCTTCCAGGTACACAAGACTCAGGGCTTCAGTTTTTGGTGGAAATAGAAGCGTCTCAATAGAATTGACTCTGGAAGACAAACAACATCTTGAGCTTAGATGAAAAGGATAGCAAATGTCTTGTATAGCTTGTAAAATTCTATGGCTTGAAATCTAATATTGTTTGTGTCTGCTAGTGGACAGAACAAAGAGCAGAAAGACTTTGTAGAGAGGAGGGCTTTTTACCAGGATTCTTTTTAAAAGGGGAAAAAAATAAGTGGTGAGGTCAAATAGGGAGAGACTTATTAGCTGGATTGGAGTATTTCAAGTCTTTAAAAATCTAATCTATTTTAAAAGGTGTGATCAAGAAAATCACATTGTTTTGCCTAACAGAGTGAGCCATCCCATCCATCAAGGCAGACTGAGGTGATAGAGCAAAGGAAAAAAGAAAAGGATTAAAGAAATTGTGAAAAGGTTGAGTTTGGTCTGTCCCAGGGATACCCACCTACTGTGGTTAAAAGTCAGCGCTAATAATAGCAAGTGTCTTGGTAAAAGGTTCAATTTCCTTTCGACAGCTTTTATACTTCGCTTTTGCTGAGCCTCTAATACTAGTAAGGAAAATGCCTATATAAAATGTGATCTTAGTATCAAATTACTTATAATATTTGTATAAAGGGGAAAATAGCTTTAAAAAATAAAGACTTTAAAGATAAAGTTAATTTGTGATACTCAACTGGAAATGGAAAATGAGCAAAAGAATTGCAGAAAGCTATACTGAAATATGACTTGCATATGTTATCTGTCCAAAGCACAGAGTGTTAGTATGTATTATGTATATAATTCAGGAAACATTCTATTTGATAGGCTGGCAACCAAGGAGATTTATTCTTCCAAAGCCTACTGCCTGTTTTTGGACTATTTCAGAGCTGCAATAGCAAATAAACAGTCTGTTTGCATTTGTAATGGATGTGATCTGAAAGATCTTGGCCCTCAGCAGGCATTTTCCAGAAGAAAATAGAACACCTGAGAGGGGAGATGACAAACACTAAATGAGGAATACCCATAGGAAACAGTTTTCTCTGCCAGGGGAATACCTTTCAGATGTGTTCAGAGGCTATTGAAATTGTACTCTAAAATTCAGTAAAAGGAAGATAAACCTGATACTGTGGATATTTGAAAATATCAGCAAATAGACAGGGAGAGATTTGATTTGTGCTGACTTAAAACTAAGTATGTTAAATAATTTTAGTTTGTGTTAGGTTTGAAAATATTTGTGGGACTATTACATTATTATTGTAAACTGTCTTGATACTCTTGGCTGTATTCTTTTTCGTCTTCAGTCTATCTCTCCGGTTATAATTTAACTAATAGTATTTGTCAACAGTCAAACAGGTACAGCTTGAATTTTTCTTGCTTCAGCTCTATTTCAAATTTTTTTATTCTTTCCATGTATGCAGTATAGTTACCAATCCTAATGGGTTGTTTCTTTCTTTTTAAAAATAGATACTCTTAATGGAGCATTTTAAGGGCCAGAAAAAATCCTGAACTAACAGAAATTGGTGCAATTACTTTTAAAACCAGTGGAGTTCTGCCAGCTGACACCATCTGATGATTTGACTTTGTTTCTTTTAACCTCTTTTTTTTTTTTTTTTTTTTTTACTGTTTAAATGAAATTGTCAAGTTAGACCCAGCTCAGCGTTTTTATTTTTGCCCAATAAGAAAGGATCTAGATCTTTTAAATATCTTTCACACTTAGATTTTTCAGAGGCTGTGAAGTTTTGATGTCATGTTGTGCTAAGCCAGTAACAGTGGTGTGTCCAGGATGCCAGGATCTGACAGCAGTGCTGCTTTTCCGCTGTTAAAACCACAATAACTTGAACAAAACTACAACAATGTGTTTGCCCGCCAGTTGTTACTTTTGTCTCACAAGACTTTTCGAACCCTTTTTGGTTATTGTATGGGGCAATTTGTTGTTTGCTTCTAAATTAATTTGCACTGAACCGCATTTTCCTTCTGTCAAACCATTTACTGAGACACAATCTGTTTGGATCTCAGTATTTTGTCTGCAGTGTTCAGCAGTTTGTGCAGTTTTGGGACAAACTCTCCAGCAGTGAGGTTTATGCTTTTATTTTTCCCTGTTAACTTCAGTCAAACTTATAGTTCAGGAGTATACTAAAGGAACCATGAAGATCTTAGCTAACTGCTGTGAAACACAAACCCTGTTCAGCCAGGTAGAGCCATAGCTCAGTATTCACACTGCTCAAATCCAAGTACTGTTTCCTAAATTAGACAATTTTGTCTCCCAAGTTTCTTGTAGTCAGAAAAGACACAAAGTCATTTTGGAATGGGCTTTAGGTAAAAGCCTAAAAAATATCTAAGCCACACCCTTCAGAAGCCTGTTTTTCTCTACTATGTAGGGAATAGGTAGCGCAATCTTCTTGTGCAGGTTGTGTGAGCCACTCTGCCTGAATCAGAGAAAATGAGTTTGTAAGGAAGATATTTCCTGTAATTTATTTTCCCTCTTAAATTTTGAACGAAGAACCAGCCATTCCACTGATAACGAGACTGTATTTCAGACTATTGATTCTCGCGTCTCAATTACACTGGCTGTTTTCCTGATA
Organism: Empidonax traillii; assembly: GCF_003031625.1. Lineage (NCBI taxonomy): Eukaryota > Metazoa > Chordata > Aves > Passeriformes > Tyrannidae > Empidonax > Empidonax traillii. The sequence continues at coordinate 744,904 of NW_020955543.1, read as the reverse complement.
GCCAGTCTGAATGTTTTCTTCCTGTGTCTCAAGCTTGCTGCTTCCATGTAATCTGTAATGAAGATGCAGAGCATGCTTCTGAAATGTTTGTTGTTTTGGTATTTTTAATAATGGTGTGGTATTAGTGATTATTTATCATCCATGATTAGTCCTTTTCAAAAAGGCTGCGACCAAGCAGCTCTTCCCCATCAATTCCATATAGGTGCATATTCTTCTGAAGTAATGTGTTTTAACTTTCTTTGGTGAATTGTGCACTTTATTTTTGATCACTTCTCTAACATGTCAGTTTTCTGGACAGTTACCACTGTCTTCTGAATTGCTAATGCACGAATTCCTGCTCTTGAGACATTACCTGTCAAGCAAATTGTCCCAATTAACCTGGTGGTTCCCAATTTGCTAAGCAATCTTGAATCATAGAATCTCATCAAGTACCCTTTGGAAATCTGAATATGCTTATCTTTCCACTTAATTTCCCTTACCTAAAATGGTAGTAGTATAAAGCTGCAGCAGATTAGTTCATTAAGTATAACCTCCAGTGCTTTAAGCCACTCTCAAACTCTGTATTTATCAAGAAACTCTAACAGATGTTATAGCACCAGCTTAGAACCTGTGAAACCTTAAATGACAGTTTCTTACTAAAACAGTTTTTTTCTCATCTTGTGTCATTTAATCTCCTCGTTGTCTCTCTTTTGGTAATTTGAGTGAAGAACACATTCTCCTCTTTATTTTTTTCTCCTCTGTTCAAACAACAAGGACTTGGTTTTCTAAATCATTGGAGAATGTGGGTAAAACAAAAAAATCTGTCTCAAGCAGATTTTTTAAGTGTTTTTCTCAATTTAGATGTTGTCAGTTTATGGAGTTAAATTTTTCCTATTCACTTAGATTACACTCATAAAAGATAGTTATAGATAGGCTGTTCAAGAAATTTTTCCTGCAACTGGAACTTTATCCAGAAGGTTAATGGCTCCCTAGGACAGCCTTTCTGGCCGGTTCAGGTGTGGTATAGATGTTGCACCATGGCTACTTTACCAAATGTTTGGCCAGAATATTCATATTTTTATTGAATATCGTAAGGACTTCAATGAGGGGATCACACTGTTCATAAGGACAAGCAAATGCAATTTCATTCAAGTGGATTACCTACAATCCTGTACTCAGACTTCAACTAATCTAAGAGACTGATATTCTGCTTTGGGTAGAAGTGGAAGTACCTGTTGCAGTATTACTGGGGAGGAGCCTAATCTGGATGCAGGTAGTAGTGCCACAAAGGGTCAGACTGTGACCCTCGGGGTTCAGTCTCTGTGGTGATTGTCAGACCACACAGTGACAGAGGGTAAACCTGTGCTCTGTGCTGTTCCACTTCAGGGTGGTTTGATATTCTCAGTTCAGCTCAGGCTGAAACACACCAAGAGTACCTGAGCCAGTGAGTTGAAAGGAGGGCAGCTGGACTAGATGATTTTTGTAGGACTCTTCTGACAGTTCTGCCTAGAAGGATTAGTGGTCAGAGGGAAAGACAGTGCAGGGACAAGACATGGACTTGTCAGTCAAAATACCACAGAAACACCTTCTGGAATTCCTGCTGTTGTCACTACATGGAAAACAGACAGATATATTGACAAAGGAGCAGAAATCCTAGAACTTGATCTTGTGAGCAGCTTGATTTCTAATGAAATTGATTTTTTGCCTTTGAAGTATCTGAATGTGATTTCTGAAATAGGGTGTTTTCAGCTGTTTTTAAATGAATTTCAGAACAAACTTGGAGATAGATCTTCTGGTATGTACTCAACAGTTATGTGGGTTTTGCTGTAATACCTGCTTAGCAAAACCTGGTGTTTTCAAACCTTAACATTGTGGTTTCCAGTTAAGACTCAGTCTGTAACTCAGTACCTTCTATCGAACAGAAGAAATCAATAATAATAGGTTTTAGGACTTATGCTGTATAGGCATAAAATACATTTTTATGCAATGCTACATTTTGAGTTTTCACTGTGGGAATTATATTGAAAAACTAGAGTGAAAATGGATTTGTTTTAGCAAGCATATTTCACAGAAGTTTGAACTGTAGGACTCAATGTATTTTTCTGGTGAAGCTAAGACTTCCAATGATGATGATAATCAATTCTGAAATGCAAAGGGTTAGTGCTGTGTTGGGTGCTTATTTGCAGTGCATAGTAATTTTTCCATGGTGAGATCCCTTAGGATGTTTTTCAATTCAGGACAGTATGTAAGAGCTTATAACTTTTCTCATCAGCTCCTCTTTCTGCTTATGAATTCTATGTCAGCTGTCTAATCATAGGAAAAGTATCTTTATTAAAACAATCTACTAGATAAATAATTTTCACAGTTATAATCACAAATATGTGTCATTAAACACATTGGAAAGGCTGAACACATTGCAGCTGTCTGTGGATGCTTTCTGTATAATTTTAACTTATGCTAACATCAGAAACTTTCTGGTATAAACACATGAGACTGGACTATGGAATATTGTGGTAATAAATGGAGTATTTTTCTGGGCTCTGATCTCAGATCTACCTTTAAAACCAGTCCCTGAGGTGTTCTCTGTTCGGTTCAACTGAGTGACATGAGTGACTGGTGAAATGATGAGCCTAGGAAGACAATGCTTTCTGTCTGTAGGGATTACCTGGAAAAAACTGTATCCACTTTCTAGAACTGTTGTATCCGTTATCTGGGTCTCAGATCTGATGGGTGTTTTATACAACTCTCTGAACTTCCACATTTTCTGTATATGTAAGCTGAGTTTAGACTGGAAGAACAGTGCTGCCATTCAGGAGTTGGACTTAATGATCCTTGAGAGTCCCTTCAGGGACATTCTATCATCCCTTCAGGATATTCTGTGATCCATTCAATTTTGCTCTAAGTCCAATACTTTAGAGACTGCATACCTTGTAGGAGTAGATTAGCTTTCTGAAACTGTTCCCATGTTGAGAGGAGAATGTAAGGGAATAAAGAATTCATTAGTTTTCACACCTTTCAATAGGAATAACGGTATTTCAGACCTCTGAATTAATATTTTGCCATGTTTTTGTACATTTACTCATATCAAGCATTGTATTTTGTGGTCATCTGTCTTAAAATAAACGCAGACTTTGGTTCCATGGTTAAGAATACTTCTTTGTTTCAGGAGTTGGCTGTATATAGATTTAACTAATACTGGGTTCCTTAATTTCATTGTCAGTCCTCAAGCATAATTTTAGCAACTTGCACAATTTTTACACTAGAAGGCAAGTGTAATTTTTTGTGAGGATCTCAAACTGAAGTCCTGTATTAGATACTTTCTTCTGCATAATGTAGGTAGATGTTGCAGGAGATGCCCATCCTGTTCTCCAGCCCCATTTGCTACACCAGTGCCTCTTTCAGGAGGTTGCTGCTGAAAACACTGCTACATATTAATTCCAGACACTCTGCTCCACAGTAATCACTAACCATAAAACAAGTAATGATGTCTTCAATACACACTTCCACCTCTATCACCAGTTCTGCCCTTAAGCAGGCTATAAAACAGGATTTTTAACATTTCAGTGATACTGTGAACCATCCCATCTGGCTTTGCTAATGCTAATTATATGAAATTTCTTTCCACCGGTGAGTTTCCAATTCCCTTTTCTTTGTTTGGCAGATTCCTGTCATTGATGCAGCAACAACTGAAGAGTTTCTTTCCTTTCCTTCCTAATTCAGCTGAACTCTTTCATGAAATCTTGAACTTTTCTGTGCTTCATTTGTTCCCTTTATCAGCTTGACTTTATACTGTTAGTTTAAAATCTCCCTTGCTGCTTCAGGTGGTCCATAGCAGAGATTAACCCCTTTTCTGGTTGACAAAGGCCCCTCAGGCCTTTTCTTTATCTGAAAAATAGACTGATATTCCTTAGTCAAAACTTCCAGCTTTTAATCTCACAATTTCATGAGATTTCATATGAAGATAGTGGTCCATCCCCCAAAATTTTTCCTCAGAAAAGATCTTTGGCAAAATAATGTCAATTTTCTTGTGCTGCTAATTCTTCAGCTAACTGAAGACCCCAAAAGTCTTCTGAGACCTGCCTGGGTGATATCCTGCAGGCATTTCCCTGCCACCACTGCTGTTGGACATCCAAAAAATTACTTCCTACTCCTCAAAACTGGCATCCACACATTGTATAGAGACTGATTTGAACAATCCCTAAGCTGATCATTCAAACAAATATACAAGGCCGTGTAAAAAGTAATAATCAAAAAAATATTAGCTTGCATTGTACATGCTCATGATGATTTAAAACTAGTATTTGTTTTCCCTCTGAGTGCATTCTGTCACGGATCAGCAAGTCTGATCTGCCTTTATAGTTGTAATTTTAGTGACTGACTCTTTTATTAAAGATGAACAGAATTCTTGATAGCATTAGTTATTTTCATGAATAAGCAATAATATGGTATCAGACATAGAAGATAAAACCCAGACCTTTAAAATAGTGCAAGTTATGGGTAACAGTAATAAAATAGCCTGACATTATAAATGTTGAGTTTACTTAGAATATAAATATCATACTGTCTGCAGAAATAAGTGTTCAAATCCTACTGAATGCAGCTGGAGTAGTACAGAAATATTTCAGACCCAGGTAGGGACCTTCTGGAAGGATTTTGGAAGAGTTACAGTGAACAATTTATGGACTGTAGCTGCATGTAAATTTTGAGGGACTTGATTAAAGGGATGTACATTCCAGTGCAAATTGAAAATGCACTTAATGAGCCATGTCCTCAGATTTTATTTTTTTTTTTAAGAGGTTTAAGTCAGCAATTCTCATGCAGAATGAGCCTTGTTCAAATACCAGGGCAGACTTGACATGTCTCTGGCTGAACTTTGTGGCTGCTGTTCACAACCACCTCTCATGACTGTACCACATCTTTTAATCATATACTGGGAGGACAGAGTGGGGCTGAAATATCCAGTCATGTCCTGATTCATCTTCATTCTCTCAAGGATGATGTCTAGTCCCTTTCAAAGTTAACCTCAAGATTTATACTGCTGTATGCTGAGATTAGCAGCTAGATTTTTCATTATTTGCTGCATGCTTAGTGTACTGAAATAAATAGGCTGAAGGGGGCAAGGAGAGGGAGAAGTAGCTGTTGTGTTCCAGATCTTGGTTCTCTGCTGGGTG